>NC_068366.1:61210439-61400295 GCF_020536995.1 Dreissena polymorpha | reverse complement strand
AAAGGTTCACATAGATTATCTTCACTGTGTTATCATGTGTGTATGCGTGTGCGAGTGCGAGTGTGGTGTGTGTGTGTGTGTGTGTGGTGTGTGTGTGTGTGTGTGTGTGTGTGTGTGTGTGTGTGTGTGTGTGTGTGTGTGTGTGTGTGTGTGTGTGTGTGTGTGTGTGTGTGTGTGTGTGTGGTGTTGTGTGTGTGTGTGTGTGTGTGTGTGTGTGTGTGTGTGTGTGTGTGTGTGTGTGTGTGTGTGTGTG
Organism: Dreissena polymorpha; assembly: GCF_020536995.1. NCBI lineage: Eukaryota > Metazoa > Mollusca > Bivalvia > Myida > Dreissenidae > Dreissena > Dreissena polymorpha. The sequence continues at coordinate 61,400,042 of NC_068366.1, read as the reverse complement.
TGTGTGTGTGTGTGTGTGTGTGTGTGTGTGTGTGTGTGTGTTTCGAAGTTTATGTGGTCATAGGGCCCGAGGCTGCATTATTTGAGGACACAGCGTGTCCAAGCACTCCTTCCTAATAAACCGACTAGACTCACGAAAGTTTGGGACGAAAATTACAGCTACAATAGCCAGCTACGTGTTTATACTGAGAGATATAAGAGAAGCTCTCTGAGAAAACGCCACTGAATGTATATGCATAAAGTTCAATCTCATATAAGTCTTCACAGACTAATACGGTGCGACACTTTCCGTTTTTATAAAAAAAGAGCTGTGTTTGTGAAACACAATGCCCCCTACTGCACTTTGAATCCATATATTTGACCTTTGACCTTAAAGGATGACCTTGACCTTTCACCGCTCAAAATGTGCAGATCCGTGAGATACACACGCATGCCAAATATCAAGTGCTATCTTCAATATTGCAAAAGTTATGAGCAAGGTAAAAGTTTTGGGACACACACATACAATGACAGACACAAACAATGACAGACAGACAGGCCAAAAACAATAAACCCCCGATCATTCGATCCGGGGGCAAAAAATCGTTGAAAAGAAGTCTCTTCTAAACGACAATCCAGTTTTTGCGAGCTGCACAGGCTAATTTTGGACGACACTTTAGATACAAGCATCAAACACTCTGACCCAACCGGCTTTTTATTGCATTTATCCACTCTTTACGGAGACTCCGGAGATGGACGAAGTGTTACGATTGGCATCAAACAAGTCGAGTATTCCAAGAGCAGGAGCCATTTCATTTTGACGTGGTTTTGTTCTGTGAGGGAAAACAGTAATGCTCGGGGGGGGGGGTCACTACCAGTCCGGTGACAACCAACCAAGCATGCTGCCGGGAACGGTGAGAGAACCCATGTCGCATGGGAGAGAGGCCGCGGTGTAAAAACTACTGCAGTAACCGAATTTATTACCATGCAAAGTATTATCAGACATATATGAAACGATTTATTCGATGGCCGAATGATCAGTATGTGGAGGGTACGAAACTTTTGTTAAATAAAGTGCCGTTTTCCACAGAGTTAAGTCCCCTGTTAAAAGGTCCACACGGTTTCATAAAAAAGTGTAAAAACGTCGTTGTCAGGAAGTAGAATATCAATTATCTTTGTAATTTCTTTACTTTTGAGAGCGGTTACCGGCAGCTTGTCGGTAGCGACATAAATCCGAATAGTTGCAGTTTGAAAGCCATGTCAAAGCGCGAATCTGTCCAATTCATATTATCATATTTATCTCGCTTTTATCAGTCATTTTGCAACATATGGTAAACAACGTGTATTCTATTTGGCTTTGTCGTTACAAGACTTCTTTAATATCCAGAGGCAGCTTTATACGCGACAGAAAAGGCGTGCGCCTCCCCTCCCAAAAATAAACATAGTTGCCTTATTTTCGTAGGTCAGCAATTCTTTGGTAAATTAATAGTTGACTTATTTACAGTAATATCAAAGAAAATGTAGATACAATAACTCATTTTCTTTGATATTACATTTTGCCTGTTTGATGAAGTACAAGTACAAATGACGGCAAAATGTTGTCTGCACCCAAGTAGAAACAATGTTTAGGACCAGTCCGGTGACAACCAACCAAGCATGCTGCCGGGAACGGTGAGAGAACCCATGTCGCATGGGAGAGAGGCGCGTGTAAAAACTACTGCAGTAACGAATTTATTACCATGCAAAGTATTATCAGACATATATGAAACGATTATTCGATGGCCGAATGATCAGTATGTGGAGGGTACGAAACTTTTGTAAATAAAGTGCCGTTTTCCACAGAGTTAAGTCCCCTGTTAAAAGGTCCACACGGTTTCATAAAAAAAGTGTAAAAACGTCGTTTGTCAGGAAGTAGAATATCAATTATCTTTGTAATTTCTTTACTTTTGAGAGCGGTTACCGGCAGCTTGTGGGTAGCGACATAAATCCGAATAGTTGCAGTTTGAAAGCCATGTCAAAGCGCGAATCTGTCCAATTCATATTATCATATTTATCTCGCTTTTATCAGTCATTTTGCAACATATGGTAAACAACGTGTATTCTATTTGGCTTTGTCGTTACAAGACTTCTTAATATCCAGAGGCAGCTTTATACGCGACAGGAAAAAGGGCGTGCGCATCCCCTCCCAAAAATAAACATAGTTGCTTATTTTCGTAGGTCAGCAATTCTTTGGTAAATTAATAGTTGACTTATTTACAGTAATATCAAAGAAAATGTAGATACATAACTCATTTCTTTGATATTACATTTTGCCTGTTTGATGAAGTACAAGTACAAATGACGGCAAAATGTTGTCTGCACCAAAGTAGAAACAAATGTTTAGGAAAAAATCTCAGTCAAATATCAGAAGGTGCATGCGACTCACACAAAAGGAAGTGAAGGCATTTCAAACATAATGAGTCATATGCTGGTTTTTAAAGTGTATACTGAAATTAAATCACTGTTTTAAAACAACATTGTATATATATATATATATATGTTGGAGTCGCACTCAGGATACAAACAATAACCACAGCATGCCACAGCATATATAAATTGCTTTTATACAGAAAAGAAAATGAAATATTTATTAGTAGGCACAACGTTCAACCACAAGGGGATACACAGCGATTATGTGTAATGTAAAATAACTTGTTTTTACTTATTTCTTTTTATAATTATCCATTTACTTTACGATTTGTTTCTCCGTTATTAGTGATAATTGTCTTGTGTGAAATTAATGTATTTTTTCGGCGTGCTGTATTAAGCCAGCTTTTCACCTGACCTGACCTTTGTAAGTGTCCAATAATATTCAAATAAAATTTCCCGCGACTAGGTACGAATGAATACACTTCATTTATTCCATTGGCTGATTTGAGTATAACACCAAAAAATTGGAACATATCCGCGTCTTTGTAACACTGTGATACTGCATGAAACAATTTTATCTCTAATGAAAAGGCTCAATAGATAGAACAGTTTTACAATCAATTCTCGACATAAATACAGTTTGTGCGTGCACCTTTTATTTTCAGAGAATTACCAGCGCAAAAGCGTTTATACTAAAGGCTATGTTCTCATATTTAGTACTTACTTTCATATTCATGTCAACATGTAAAAGTATAAAGAGCAGTGGAAGCGAGGCCTCACTTTTAATGCATTGCATTTCAACTCGCGAGGTTTCGGGTAAATTCGCGGCCAGTGTGTGAAGTCAGAGTTTATATACAGTTTATCACCGGAGTTCGCAGCCAGTAAATAATCGTTATATAATAAGACTCTATCCGTGAACTAGGTGACCTGGAATTTTCTTTAGACCAGAATATGTTAAATGAAGATATTCAGCAATATAATTAAGATATGTCAATAATAGATTATTAATGTGTTTCAACAATACAATGATAAATATTATTTTAGATTAATTTAACAATAATTATTCCACCATATTGACTATTGTATTAAGCATGAGCGCGATGATTCTCGAAACTGTTAATAATCGAATCATATAGCAATGTCCGACATACCACTAAAACAGGTTTGTTCGAAGAACGCGCCTATAAATACGGATACTTCGCGTGTGGCCGGTTGACTCATATGTTTTAGTTTAACTTCCATTCTTCTTTTGGTTTTCTGTTTTGTATCTAAAGGTTATGACCAGCAATATGTAATAATGTAAAATAAGCCGCGAAAACTACGCGTAACATCCCTTACGGCGTGTGATGTAGCTAAGAACTGCACAGAAAAAGACATTCGCTATCATTGATCTCATTCATTGAACTATCAACGCCGTTTATCTATTTTAAAGATATTTCTTGTTTAATCTATGACATCGGTGTCATTTTATCAAATGTTTCAAAAAATCCCTTTAAAATTTGAAAGTTAACACATTTCAAATGTTTTAAAACAACTGTTCTGCTATTCAAAGACAAATAATCTCAATACAGACGCATTTAAGTCACTTCTAAGAACTGGTAATATTAAGTGAGCCTATCCTTATTTATAAACACAGAAAAAAGACCTTGATATCTTCACATTCATAAACGAGTACATTTGAAGGTGAATAAAAATAAACGAAACAATTAAACGTCGTTGTCAGGAAGTAGAATATCAAACAATGGGGTTTCTTTTTGAACTAGTTTGTCCTCACAAATACTCCTGTAGTCTTTGTAATACTGCACTGACACCTCGCGCAAAGTCGTCAAGCGGTCAACAATTTTCGCGAAACGGATTGAACCATTTCGTTCACCATACAAATCTTTCATGTTTTGCCTTAATAATTACACAAGTCCAACTGAGTGCTTTCTACTAACGTTGAATTTTCCAGCTCACACTGGTCCGACGACATTGTTATGATAGCTCCAACTAAGGCCGTTTCTCCGTCCGTAAGGTTGAGTTTTTGAAGCCGGTCAAACATCTGCACCATAAGAGACACGGAGTTTCTGGACAGGAGTCGGTCCGATGCCTCCTCCACGTGGTAAATCAGCCCATTTAGTTCCAGGAAGATGTTGTATTCCGGCTTGTAGCCCTTGTGTAGCATCAATATGAAAAAGTCACAATGCGTGTGCTTCAGAAGAGATACTTGATCATTTAAAGACAGTTTAGCGAAATTTGGAAGTTGTTTGGCGAATCTGCAATAACGGCCAATAACTGACTCCAAATTAAGAGCGAAATCCTTGAACACCTTCCATTGATCATCTAGGTCAATATCGTAGTTTTTCAGAAGGTTGTGATATTCGTCTTTTGACACACCACTCATAGATCCAAACATAGCTACTTTTGTCATGTAGTTTTCGTAATGTTCTTTAATTCTCGCCTCCCGTACTTTCTGCTATCGACATTTCCTCTCCCATAATTTTCATTTTATCCATATTCTGAACCAGGCTTTCCACAAGGTCTGCTGACACACGTACATTTTCACACTGGTCTTGTAATTTGCTTATATTTCTCGAAGCATTGCCTCACACATATCTAAAGCGGTAGAAACTGTAGAATTCTTATCAGTACCAGCTGTAGCCCTAGTGGAAGCTTCATTCGGCGAGACAATCACCTCTTTTCCCTCAAGCATTCGCACCTGTTTAATTGTCTCAGTCTCTTGGGCATAAGATATTCGTCCCTTTTTAACTTTTTCAGTCGCCATACCTAAGTTTAGGCATTTGTCGAAGCGGCAAGCAGAGCAATTATTTTTGGCAGTTCCATGCGTTGTGTCGCATTTTTTGTTTGCAGGACACGTGAAAATATCCCTCGACTTTTTCAATCCTATGTTTTCCTCGCGTTTTCTTTTCAACATCTTCGGAAAAAGTTCTTACACGCCTCGCATGTATAACAACCAAAATGTATTCCTGAAGACACCCCTTCGCAAACCTGGCACGGGGGGAATGTTAAACTTTTGCCTTTCGTTTTCTTCTTGTTTTCTGGTAGTTCACTTTCATCGCAAGCACGCGCCTCATTGTTTTCTGATGAGAATGAGATAAAGGGGTCACTTGAAGTTACTGCACATTCTGGCTGCGGTTTGCTTGGACTGTCTATTCTACTATTCCACGACACGTCGTAAGTCCCAGGCGTTGACTCTGGTTGTTCCACTATTAAATACATGGGAATTGCAATACTTCCTTTTGGAACAGGTTTTTCGGAAAATGCTGGAAGATGGAACCAAGTAACACTTACTATCTTTTGATAAATCAGACGATAATTCACCATGACCCTTAAATACAAGAAGTCGCTGCGTATTTAGATCTGTGAAAGACCAAGGGTTTAGTGTATCAAGTTCACTTCTATCCAATCGGGTAGCGATCAATACATTTTCATCATGTAAATTATCCTCAGCTGATCTACCATTAAGAGGCCATGCGTCTCTTTCTATTGTCTCATTTGACAGAGGATTTTGATGGCCATTCTCTGAATGGGGCTTACAAACCAAACCGTGATCACTCATCTGGATCTAGTTGAACAGTTTCGTCTTCAGATAAAGGAATACCTAGTGCACCATAAGATGTTGGGTCTTCTACAATAGCTATCTTTGAAGCCGTTGTCGCAATGGCTGTTGCTTTTAATTCAAATCTTGAAGCCATTCTTCAATTGTGTAATGGTGTGGATGCAGTAGGGAGGATTCTAAAACAGAGAAAACTAATCATCTTTACAATTTAAAATTATACGAGTCCATTCTTTTTCAGTCAATTAATTATTCAGATAATATCGCCCATTGCTTATGTGTCTATTATGGTATTAAAAATAATGGTATAATGTGTGTGGTATAATTTGTTGTGTGTGTGTGTGTGTCTTTTATCGGATGCCGTTTGTCGCTAATGATATTATAATATGATGTGCTGTCTGCTCATTTCGGTATGTTTATTGCGATGTATTTTAATATGGTTACTGTATTTGTATAAGTGTGTCGTATATGTGCATATTAAGGTATGATGTGAGACTACACCGATATGCTGTGTATCATGACGTGTTGTGTGTTTGTTTATCAAAGTTATGTGTTCTATTATGGTTTGCTCTGTTTTAATGGTGTGTGTAGAGCTCTTCGACATTGAATTTTTGTTTTGAGTTTTTTCTCCACAAATCACTCTCAAATTGATATCCGTGAAACAATTAAGTACTTTGTTTGTTACGATGTATTAGGTTGAGCATTCAAAAAGAACTACCAGACTAGCCTGTGTGGACTGCACAGGCTAACTTGGGACGACACTTAAAGCACATTGCTGATGATTCATAAAGCCCCGAAACGAGGCTGAATTCTTAATACAAATTTGTTTCGATTCACAAGACCGCCGAGGCGTTCCACACCATATCATATAAGTACCGACAACCAATCGGATGAAACGTAAATGTGTATCATGCGAAACAAGCAAAGATAAGCGCCACAATCTTGATTGTGTTCTGGTTCAGGTCGGACCTCGAAGACCTCGTGAAGAGGCCGGTAGGACCTGTAAATAAACTCTGATAAAAAAAATGTGTTCTGGTCATTTCGCGTTGAAATGGTGTTACTCGATTTTGATTTATCAAATATAAAGACAGAAAATGACGAAATAACATAGGGGTTAATCGATGAAGTTAGCTTACATATTGCTCAATAAACTTAATACCTTTATAAACTTAGCCTCAAAGTTTCTGCGTCAGCCTCTTATATTTTAGATCTTTGTCAATTCAAAACGGAATACAACACAGTTAATATTACTTCAGTTCCACAACGGATTTGAGCAAACACGGACTGCACATTAAATGGAGCAGCAGATTGAGCTATCACGAAATATTCTTATAATCTAATAATATAGTACGTAACTGGCGTTTAAGACTGTATTATTTATACCAAGTTGAGAGTTACCACTTGTAGATTAGCTACGACTTAAATTGCTTAATAGTGACATGTACATGACATTCGTTTTAAACAACACGTGATTTACTCACCTATATCCATTTACTACATTTCCTGTACACACGAATGTGTTAAACATCAGAGCGTGAACTAAATTTTAACACCCGAAGTTATCAATGAGGACAGTGTTAAGGGAAGTTATCCAGCAAACAGAGTTGTTTCCCTGCTTTTTATTGAAATAAATATTTTTGGGTAAGAGCTAATATAAGTAAACAGTTACATAGGCACGGACTTATACGCACCTTATAAGAAAGTTAATTAGCACTATAGTTTATTTGTATCATGGAAATTTAGCTGAAGTATGAAATATTTGTGCATGTTTAGTTCATTACAACGTATTAAATACCAGAAACTATAAACACATATTTTCAGTGATACAATTTGGATGCTCAAATGTATTAGATCTATGAGAAAATAATATGCACTTTGTTATGTTATAAGAAATGTTATAGATATGAATGGTTCAACTGACGCAATCACGTTGGCTTTCTGAATTTAATTTAACTGCATCTGTTTATGATATAAAATCCAGATATATATGAACGCGTAACAATTGAATAATTTTGAGACACGGTGTTGATGCATATCGGTGGCCTTTCTGTCAAAATGCAGCCTCTCTGTTCATTCTTGGCTGCTTCTCTGTCATAAACAAGAAAATGGATTATCGACATTCATAAAAACAGGTAACAAAAACAAACAAAACACTTAACAAATACTGCCAAACCAGCTTATCCGGGGAATGTTTACAAAGACCCGCCGCCCCACCACATCTCTATAGTAGAAGGGCTTGGGTGGTAAAACAAATTTATTATAAAGATTTAGAGAGAAAAGTAGGAAAAATATGTTTTAGTCCGAGGGAGTAAAGCCACAGACAACAGTTAGGTATGAAACAAAGGGCAATAACCATGCAATTATGGTTCTTGTGTATTACACATCGCTTCAATTTATTCTGTTTAATTATGACGTTTCATGTATATGCCTCTGATCATTTTCCAGTTCTACCAGACAGGAAAACCTACATTAGGAAACGTTCCTCTTGCATTTTTGCAGGAGGAAAATGACACGAGTTTTATGTAGTCAATATAGAGCTACATCGAACAAATCAATATGCTCAGAAAGTTAAGTTTTAGTCATATAAACAGCGGCATATCAAAGCCCTGCACAAAAAGGACAGGCTTTGTAAACTCGTTACATTATCTTCATATACAATATTGTGTTTAAGCGCTAGTACCGTATTATGCCAGAAGTTTTCTTCTGTATAATAGATCTAGTTAAGATCGGATACCTGAATCAAGTATTAATTGTTTGTTTTAAGTGTCCTCACTTGAAAATTTAGCTCTTAAATTGAGATATTATGTCCATGTAAGAATACATGTAAGAATGTCCATTATGTCCATGTAACAATATCCTATTGCCATACGTTCCCATTATGAAAAGGCCAACTTGCAATACATTGCTCGTGCTTTTCCTTTATTTAAGAATGTGAATGCCTGGTAGCAATTTAAATTTGAACATATCCTCTCACAAAACTACCCCGTAGAGATAAACGATGCTTTTATGCAACTTAAGGACAAATCAAAATGTTGCGATCAAGGAATTAATGCGACAACCTAAATGTAAACCTATGGGTACCACAAACGCGAAATTTGAGATGCATCCGACAAAAAGAAATGCCTAAAAACGCACTTGAGCATGACACATGATAAGTAGCGAGAATTGCGTTTCCAGCACTTGGATTTTTCGGGCAACGCGAGCAAAACTCGCCTTTAAATATTTAATGCAATGGAATCAAGCATCAATACAATGTGTAACCGGTAATTTGAAACACTTGTAAGGGACAGAAGGCCCGTATTGGTTCTTTTATTTACCTTTTTCACCCGTAGTCTAATGGTTCTTTAGAAATCGTAAAAAACACTATTATCAATCACATGTATTTCCGCTAAAGGTAAAACATCGAATGAATTAATGTTAAAGTGGACTATGGATAGCCGGTACATAGTTTTTTCTTAAAGGGACTTGTTCGCAGATTTTGAAATTTTTATGAAAATTGTCATTAAATGCTTAAAATTTATACATGTAAAAACTCTTGTATAAAACAAGAATAAAGCAGACTCAAAAGTTATCCACAGATGGACTCGAAACATCCGACCTTGGAGTAAAAGTCCAGCGCTGAAACCACTCGGCCATCCGTGCTGTTATAATTCAAGTTGTATTTTACAATTTTATAAGCAATCCAGGTAGTGTCACTAAATAAAACGATAACAACAGAACTCTCCAAATTAGTCAGTCGTTTGGCGTTTGTAACGCTTGATAGTTTTCAGGGTTTTGAAATCGTCAAAATGCACATAAAATTGATATTTTTGAGCATGGGAAATATTCAGTATTATTATTCCCTCGAAAAAAACATAACATAACGAAACAGTTTTATTTATTTTTTGTCAATTTACCAAACCCTGAACAGGTTCCTTTTATAGTAAGAATGCACTTAAGCCGTTTCTCTTTATAAACAGACTAACTTTAAAGAATTGTTCATGCCTTTCATTTATTTCTTATCATGCCAGCTTAGTATCCATTTAATGATAATAAAACGCAAACACCCTATTACAACTGGGTTACGGAATTAACGTTACGAAAAAGCCCAGTATAGCATTAAACGAACCTCAAACGGTAATTTTTGCAAAAGTTCCAAATGAAATACACCAACGTGTTGCAGATATGTGCATTAAAAAGAAAATAACCACACAAGGCATTTTTGCGATTGCTTAATTGCTCTGAAACCGGAAAAGAAAAAAGGAACTTTTTAAAAATAGGCATTACTTTCGAATGTACTTAATGTTACGTCCAGAAGAATGGAATAAATATTGTTATTGTGTAACAGCGTAACAGAACTGAACACATGTACTATTTCATCGTTATTCTATGTGTCTATATTAGGCATGAGAATGTCAATATCACGAATTCCTCTCCGAATAAACTCATCGTCACACAGTTTCTTGTATTCTTTGAACATTTGTTGAGTAGCTGGTCGAATGTTTGTCAAAATGCCGATCATCTTCGAGAAACGTTTCAACCCTTCTTCTCGTCGTATCTTTTTCTTATCTCTGCCCGTAATAACGTAGTAAGCTCCAACTGGGAATCTTCTACTAGACTTGGATTTTCCAGTTCACAGCGATCGGCAGACATGAGCGAGATGGCTGCTAGAAGTGCAGTTTCCTCCTTTGTTAGTTTGAGACTTTGTAGTTGTTTAAAGAGATCGGTATGCGCATTGACATTCTCTCGAGTCACGAATTTGTTAGAGATCTCGTCAGTGTGGAAGACGTCGCCAGTTAGATCGAGAAAAACTTTATATTCTGAATTATAGAAAGGGTGACTTATGACTATACCAAAGTCATTATGTGCATGTTTAAGCAGAGAAATTTGATCGTTCAGACTGAGTTTTGAAAAATTAGGTAGCTGTTTTGCGTAATTACAGTAGCTATCTAAGAAGTGCTCCATGAAATCGTGACCTCGCTTCAGCATTTCCCATTGGTTATCAATGTCAATGCCATAATTTTTTAGGAGGTGGTGATATTCCTCCTGACTTACATTACTCATTTTACCGAACGTAAGTGCTCTTGCAGAATATGTGTCATAATGTTCTTTCATTCTAGATTCGCGGAGCTCTTCAGTTGCCAGATCCTCTTCCCAGATGAGAATTTTGTCCAGCTTTATAACAATCTCTTCAACAAGAGACCTTGTTACACGATGTATTCCACTTGATTCAAGCACATCAGAAACGCCATCTCGGAGTCTTGGCCCATATATTTCAAGGTGGTTTGAAGGATGTGTTGCCATTCCTAATTGGGCTTCATTTGATTCACACATAGCAATATCTGGTGGAATTGTATCTTGAAACTCACTTTCTCTCTGACGTTCCATAAATTTTACTTTTTTAATTGTCTCTGTTCTTTGCGTAAGCGATTTTCTCCCTTTTTGAACTTTGTCGGATGACATTCCCAGGTCTATGCATTTTTGAAATCGACAGGCCGTGCAATTTGTTTTTGATTGCTTATACGATATTTTACAGTTTCTATTAGTCAGACAAACATGAGGCGTGCTTATCTTCTTTGACGCAAGACTTAATTCACTTTTCTTCTTCATACATCGCCTGAAAAAATTCTTACATGCCTCACATGTATAACAGCCGAAGTGGACACCTGAAGACTCACCGTCGCATATCTGGCACCGTGGGAAATCGAGCGTTTTTGTTTTCGTTTTCTTCTTTGCTCCATTCAGTTCAGAAACAACATTTATTGGTGAATTACTGTTGGAACTAGGAGGAGAATGGCCACAAGAAGACATATCGTCACGTGTAGGAGAGCACTGGGATGTGGTCGTCTGAGTAGGAAGCTGGTTCAAAATCATATGGCTTGTTTGATGGCATGTCTGCGGAGGATATTGATCCAATATCAGATGGCTTGGTTGATTGCATAACTGTGAAGGAGGCTGGTCCAATAGCAGATGGCGCGTTTGGTTGCAAGTCTGAGGAGTAGGTTGATCCACTATCAAATACATGGGAATGGCAACCTTCCCTGGGGGCATTGTGCATTGTGCAATGACTGAAGACGGCACGAGGTACCATTTGCTTGCTGGTGACGGAGAAGAAAGTCCGTTACTCATTTCTTCAGGAATAAACCTTTGCATACCTTCCTTTGATATTTGCAAGTCGTTCACATCCATTCTTTCTACTGTACTGTCACTTGTAACTATAAGATTGTCACTATCATGCATTACACATATTACACATATTTATCGGTACTTGCAAATTGAACTCGTTTCTCGCATTTTCTTATTCTGTTCCACAGTCAGTGAAAACTATCGCAAATGCGTCAAATGAAACTACGTTTTCATAACTGCGTAAGTGGAGGAGGCTGAACAAAATTACCCCACTCGAAAAGGTTGATGAAAACATATGTAAGAAGGTCAGCCGTATTTATTTCAGGCTAATGTTCGGTGTGCTAAACTTATCCTTTTCAAGTTGAAAATTACTTATGCTGTTATTTTCGTATACACGGTTATTTATTTCATCTTGAGTCATGTAAACGAGTAGATGTGGTTCATCTGGTTGTCACTAATTGCTGCTTTGACGTCCACCTGAAAGTAAACTGCATAGAATAAATATAGCGAGTAGGTTGCGATGATAAAAATATCGGAATCACAACTTGGTACGTGCACATTGTTAAGCATTGTTAAGAATGATAAATAAGTCTTACTATTACTATATATCAAGAAAGTGCAAGAGCAACATTCTCTTCTCAAGTTCAGATTTATGACAAATGTATTCCTAGTGTGCTTTTAAGGACAAATATTTAAGAAAATACATTCAATTTTTGGAAGCAGTACTAGTAGCAACAGCAGTATCAGACGCACTAGTAGTAGTAATAGTATTCGAAGCAGTAGTAGTAGAAGTAGTAGTAGTAGTTGCTAGCAGTTTTTCATGTAAAAAATGTAGTAGAAGTCCCTAAACAATAATAAACGACCTTCGAATTATGTTCTTAACACTGATGACAACGACTCAAGTCCGAATATGTCCCATTACATTATTGAACTATGATCAATGGCTATAACAGTATATGTTACAGTAAATCTGTGAAACTAGTAATTTTACGAAATTCCTTAACGATTCAGTATTTTCGGGAAATTACTGTTTAAGTTGGGGACTTCACGATTTTTTTTCAGGAAATGACTGAAAGTGGTGACACAAATATACACAGTTTTACTAGAGGTCTTTAAGAGGATTCGGGAAATGTTTGAAATGTCCTTGTTTGATTTTAAATGAATACATAATTATATTACATATTGTTTAATAGAAATAGTGTAGTTTGAATTTAAACCAACCAGCTACTGTCAACCAATAGAAACAATCAGCCACAACAAACTATTTCCACCAACGTGCAAATGCCATCTGCTACTTCTACTAACCAGCTACCACCAACTAGCCAATGCCGATTGCTTCTACTACCAACCAGCCACCTCAAACTACTACCACAAACCATCTACCGCCAATTACCACTTCCAACCAACTACTGCCAACTATCACTGCTACTAGTACCAACCTTCCACCACTTCCAATCAACTACTGCACACGATCACTGCTACTACCAATCATCTATCGCCAACTACCACTTCTAATCAACTACTGCCACCTACCACTTCCAATCAACTACTGCCAACTATCACTGCTACTTCCAGCCATACACCACCAACTACCACTTCCAATCAACTACTGCCAACTATCACTGCTACCACCAACCATCCACCGCCAACTACCACTTCCAATCAACTACTACCAACTATCACAGCTACGACCAACCATCCACCAACAACTACCACTTCTAATCAACTACTGCCAATTATCACTGCTACTACCAACCATCCACTACCACTTCTAATCAACTACTGCCAATTATCACTGCTACTACCAACCATCCACCACCAACTACCACTTCCAATCAACTACTGCCAACTATTACTGCTACGACCAACCATCCAGCACAAACTACCACTTCCAATCAACTACTGCCAACTATCACTGCTACTACCAACCATCCACCACCAACTACCACTTCCAATCAACTACTACCAACTATCACTGCTGCTACTACCAACCATCCACCACCAACTACCACGTCCAATCAACTACTGCCAACTATCACTGCTGCTACTACCAACCATCCACCACCAACTACCACTTCCAATCAACTACTACCAACTATCACTGCTGCTACTACCAACCATCCACCACCAACTACCACTTCCAATCAACTACTACCAACTATCACTGCTGCTACTACCAACCATCCACCACAAACTACCACTTCCAATCAACTACTACCAACTATCACTGCTGCTACTACCAACCATCCACCACCAACTACCATGTCCAATCAACTACTGCCAACTATCACTGCAGCTACCAATCATCGACCACCAACTACCACGTCCAATCAACTACTGCCAACTATCACTGCAACTACCAACCATCCACCACCAACTACCACATCCAATCAACTACTGTCAACTATCAATGCTACTACCAACCATCCACCGCCAAGTACCACTTCCAATCAACTACTACCAACTATCATTGCTACTACCAACCATCCACCACCAACTACCACATCCAATCAACTACTGCCAACTATCACTGCAACTACCAACCATCCACCACCAACTACCACTTCCAATCAACTACTGTCAACTATCACTGCTACTACCAATCATCCATCGCAAACTACCACTTCCAATCAACTACTGCCAACTATCACTGCAACTACCAACCATCCATCCCAAACTACCACTTCCAATCAACTACTGCCAACTATCACTGCAACTACCAACCATCCACCACCAACTACCACTTCCAATCAACTACTGCCAACTATTACTGCTACTTCCAATCATCAACCACCAACTACCACGTCCAATCAACTACTGTCAACTATCACTGCTACTACCAACCATCCACCACCAACTACCACTTCCAATCAACTACTACCAACTATCACTGGTACTACCAACCATCCACCACCAACTACCACTTCAAATCAACTACTACCAACTATCACTGCTGCTACTACCAACCATCTGCCACCAACTACCACGTCCAATGAACTACTGTCAACTATCACTGCTACTACCAATCATCCACCACCAACTACCATGTCCTATCAACTACTGTCAACTATCACTGCTACTACCAACCATCCACCACCAACTACCACTTCCCATCAACTACTGTCAAACTATCACAGCTGCTACTACCAACCATCCACCACCAACTACCACATCCAATCAACTACTTCCAACTATCACTGCAACTACCAACCATCCACCACCAACTACCATGTCCAATCAACTACTGCCAACTATCACTGCAACTACCAACCATCCACCACCAACTACCACGTCCAATCAAGTACTGTCAACTATCACTGCTACTACCAATCATCCACCAACCACTACCACGTCCAATCAACTACTGTCAACTATCACTGCTACTACCAACCATCCACCACCAACTACCACTTCCCATCAACTACTGCCAACTATCACTGCAACTACCAACCATCCACCACCAACAACCACGTCCAATCAACTACTGTCAACTATCACTGCTACTACCAATCATCCACCACCAACTACCATGTCCAATCAACTACTGTCAACTATCACTGCTACCACCAACCATCCACCGCCAACTACCACTTCCAATCAACAACTGCCAACTATCACTGCTACTACCAATCATCCAATGCCAACTACTTCACTATTCAATCAACGATATTAGGCCGTTTCAGATCAACGTATAAGAGCAAGGGAGTCCAAATTATCTCAGGCCGAAATAATAGTCAAATGATTCCTTGTAGAACTAAAGGCAGGCAAAAGTAGGGATAACGTTGCGATTCCGACAGACGTAGTTGACAGAAGCAGAGGTGATCATAGAAACATTTTTGGCGTTTTTCTTTGCCGGGATGAAAAGGACAAGTATGGTATTACCGTGTAGTCAGGTGATATAAGTATACAAAATCCAGGAAGCAATTCTGCCCACAACGCCTTCTTACTGATTTGGATATAGACACGGAAACAACTATAACGCCTCGTCAAGCTTTCAGGAAGACAAATTATGGTCACTTTGGTGGTCAATTATTCTTTGATTGCAACTTTAGCCTTGGAGAGAGACATTGTAAGACTGAGAGATGCTAGTGTTTTAAGGCCCAGAGACTTTTAAATAGTAGATGTCATAACAGTCTGACCTGTAAGAACGAATAAATGTACTAATTGAATGACATGTGGTATTTTTCAAGAGTGGGTTTAAAACACCAGTTTGAATTATTCCTAGATGATACAAATTATGTAGCAAACATTCATGTATAAGTTTCCTATTTTTGTTTACTATCGTGTGCCCATTTCGATATTGAGCAGTAAAATGAGATTGGTCTAATATAATGGGAAATATCTTATTTAAGTTATAAATTCATACAGTTATAAAATATTTACAATTGTATTCATTGAGAAGAGATACAAGATTTATCTTATGAGCATTTTCATCTTTTGTCTCAGTAAATGAAGTATGAAAACTGTGTGAAATATCTTGTTTAAGTTCATATTGGTGCAGTATTCAAAGATATACACTTTTATGAATCAATTAATGTTTGAATTTTAGTCGCATTTATTTTATTAAGTAATTAATAATTGTGAACAAGAGGACCTGAAAGGCCCAAAGTATCCCCCGCAACATATGCTTTGTTTGAGGATGGGTGCAAATTGGACGGATGAACATAATGATAGATGGACGGACGGAAGACAATAACACAAAACTAAGACAAAGGAAGGTTCTTAAGCCTTCACAATTTATTTAGGTGAATTAATAAGTCGTGCGTTTTCCACAAAAACATTCAATGTTTATATACACTCAATTTTCAGAGTGTTGCAGAGTGAACACAACATCTGTTATGTTAAAAAAGATATGGCTCCGGACACACAAGTGCCTCTAGTAAAAAGCATTTTTTCAAGATACAAAGGGCCATTACTCTGTTTTTAACAGATGGTATACAATGCCATTTGGCATACATCATCCTCTTATGCATATATATATACTCATACCAAGTTTCAATGAAATCCGCCAAAGCACTTCCAAGATATGGCTCCGGACACAAAAGTGCCTATGGCCAAATAAAAAAATAGTCTTGGTTCAGGGAACATGGCCAGAAAAATGTAGGAGGGTAGGTAGGTTTTTTTTTTTTTTTTTTTTTTTTTTTTTTTTTTTTTTTTTTTTTTTTTTTTTTTTTACCAGTCGACTGATTTCAGGGTGAAAAAGGGTCAGTTAATGCACCCATGATTGTTTAAACACTGACCAAATGATTAACATTGCACATGTGGTATTTAGTCGTTGTATATTATTCAATATTCCTAGCTCTTTATGCACTTCTTCAGGGCTAGCGCTGGCCCAAAATTTCTTTGAGCCAACCATTTTTTGTTTGTCTGTCTGTAATAGTGTGACCTTCATATTCAAAAGTGAACAAGCCATCTTTATCAGTCTCTGGTGTTTGGGGTGTGACCTTCAGAATTTTTTTCATCATGAGACCTGACCTAGTCTCCGACAGGTGCTCAAGAGTCTGAATAGTGGCTGTCAAAAGGAGGGTAACCTCAGAATAGCACAAGTCTTTCTTCTGGTACATTTTTTTATAAAATGGCAATGGGTTTGAGCGCATCGCACAGGAAGTGAGCAGTGTACATAAATTTGAATGTTGCTATTGGTTTGTACAGGCTAAGGGCGTCACAGTACATTGATTTTGATTCATTATCAAAGCGAAGCCAATTGTTGTCAAGTTTCCATGACTCTTGGAATGCTCTAGTGTTTTGTGTTTTAATTAATTTTTTTTTATGACTCTTTTTCGTCCAACGACGCTTTAAGGTTAAAGACGCCATGTTAGCGACTGTAGAGACAAAGTGGTTAATTCCATTTTTATAGTAGACTAGATGAATGACTCTTCCTATGTGTTAAAAATACGAAACTTTAATTACAATTAAACCGCGCGTTTTTTTTCACATTTTCATTTGATTAAAATACGCTGCTGTCAGTTAGCATAGTGTGCGAGATAAACAAACAAATTAATTAATTATCATCTTTTCATTTGATCGGAAATTGACAGAAAGTTGTAACATCATCGACATAGAACTAATTATTTAATTTCACTTTTAAATTCAGATCAATAGACAGCTTGGAAATAATTAAATTATTGTCACGCTTCTTTTCATTTTTAATCTTTAATAAAACGACATTTGCGACCGGCCGCTATTTTGTTTGCAGACGACAATTTTAACTGTGTATTCAAAGTGCACAGTCTCTGCGCATGAATTACCGAATATTACTCCATAGCTCCACCCATTTTTACATTTCATTCAACAACGTTATTTCATCTGTAAGCGAGCTCAATGTTGATTGGCCAGCTAGCATGCGCACTTCAATAACAATAAGGTCAAGCAATGTCTCGTATACAGGTGCAGACCGGTTTTTGTTCACTGTTCAAATTGCGAACACTTTCATTGAAACAAAGAGAAAAATATAGAAAACCAATCCAGGTTTAAATGGTGGCTGTTTTCAATGAAATTTTACGAGATTTTAGCATTTTCGCCATCAGATTTTTTTCCATGGACCAAAAAATCGTTAGGGTCGGGGGCAAAAAATAGGGTCGGTCGGGTTCCCTGAACCAAGACTATTTTTTTTTGGCCTATAGTAAAAAGCATTTTTTCAAGATACAAAGGGCCATAACTCTGTTTTTAACAGATGGTGTACAATGCCATTTGGCGTGCATCATCCTCTTATGCATATATATATACTCATACCAAGTTTCAATGAAATCCGCCAAAGCACTTCCAAGATATGGCTCCAGATACAAAAGAACCTATAGTAAAAAGCATTTTTTCAAGATACAAAGGGCCATAACTTTGTTTTTAACAGATGGTGTACAATGCCATTTGGTGTGCATCATCCTCTTATGCATATATATACTCATACGAAGTTTCAATGAAATCCGCCAAAGCACTTCCAAGATATGGCTCCGGACACAAAAGTGCCGGACGGACGGACAACGCCAAAACAATATCCCTCCGCCTCTGGCGGGGGATAATAAAGCTGAAGTCATTTCAGGAATTTCATTACAAGTTACGCATGCGCAGGTGTGCAGACATGGATTTTAATGCTCTTAAATTTATGTGAAAAACTATGGATTTAAACGTGCATTTCGAAATAAGTTTTGGATTTAAGTGAAAATAGTAGGATAATCTTCATGTCACCTAAGAAAAATATAGAAAAAAAACGTAAACAAAAGTGCAAAAAAGGCTAAAAAGAGAAAAACAATATCACCAATTGAGCCCGCCAAAATAAGCTCGGGATTATCGCACGAAAATACCGGCAAAACCGGTTCCGATGTAAGCGCTGCCTACAGTACATGTGACACGAACAATGTTAATAATGCAGCAAAACGTGTAAACTTAACCACAACACCGACCGCTTTCAATTTCGACAACTATTGTTTACAGGACGCTATTTGGAACATGAACTTCAATACAGGATCGCCAATCTATAACAATCAGTTCGGGGTTTCCTCTCCACCGATGAACCAGTTTGGAGGTTTCGGCCAACAATATCAAAGCACCACGAACCCCTCCATGAACCCCACTTTGAACCCCGCCATGAGCCTGATGAGCCCTCCTCCTTGGGCCACGGGATTGATAGAGGACATAAAAACAATCAAGCAACAGAACAACATTGTAGTATCAAAGATAGACAAAATTGAAGAATCCGTCTCTAAAATCACTCTTAAGGTAGAACAGTTAGAACTTCAAGTAAAGTCTATGGAAAACAGCTGCAACTTTATAAATGGACAGTTCGAAGAAACTAAATTAAAACTTAACAAATCAGAAGAGCAGATCAAAATTTTCAACGAAAAAACCAACAAATTCGAAAATATCCTGCACACTTATCAAACAAAATTAACCCAGATTGAGGACTCAAATGATAAATTGGAATTTCATAGTCTAAGAGAAAATCTACTATTTCATGGAATAAAAGAAACATCAAATCAAGAAAATTGCGAAGAAACCATTAAGACATTAATTCGAGATGTGCTACGGATTGAAAAGAACATCGAGCTCGATAGAGTACACCGTATAGGAAAAGCTTCACCCGGGAAAACACGACCCATCGTGGCAAAATTTCACCATTACTCTGACCGAGAACTCGTCCGAAAAGCCTCAATCGACAACAACCAAGATCTAAGGACGCTACACCAAGGAGTTGGAATTCAACAAACGAAGGCCACACTCGAAAAAAGGCG
The DNA here is from genome assembly GCF_020536995.1 of Dreissena polymorpha. Lineage (NCBI taxonomy): Eukaryota > Metazoa > Mollusca > Bivalvia > Myida > Dreissenidae > Dreissena > Dreissena polymorpha. The sequence continues at coordinate 61,379,769 of NC_068366.1, read as the reverse complement.
ATCCAAACAGCACATAGTTGACAGAGAACGCACAGCTGGAAGAATCATCAAATGGGCTGGATCCAGACTACTAGTAAAAGGACAGAACGGCACCTACCAAGAAATAAATAATTAGGACAATGGAAAGTTAAAAATCATTTCGTGGAATGTAAACGGACTTATACGAAAACTAAATGACATTGACTTTTTAGAATATATTAATCAATATGATATTATCTTATTAAGTGAAACTTGGACCAACAAAAATAGAGTGCAAAATTTAAACATACAAAACTTTGAAAGCAGACATATTTATGGACATAAATCTTATGGAGTTAAAAAAGGCCGACAAGCCGGAGGTATTTCTGTTTATTTTAAAACTGCTTTAAAAGATAAAATATCAATTGTCAAAGTAAATGATTATGGCATAATATGGTTAAAATTAGATAGCAAAATGTTAAATTTTGATAAAGATGTTTACATTTGTTGTACTTACATTCCACCACCTAGTTCAAAAGTCTTAAAATATGTAGATTTTGATTATTTCGAAGAAATTGAAAATAACATAGAACAATATTGCACCTTAGGATACACTTTTATCGTAGGAGATTTAAATTCAAGAACTGGCTTATTATCCGATATATTAGAATACGATAAACATTTAGATGATTATAACAACGTTAATACAAATTCAAGTGAACTAAATTTTGGACACATTCCGAAGCGAATGAATGAAGATCATATAATTGACTTTCAAGGCCGAGCTTTAATCTCCATGTGCAAATCAACCAACCATATCATAGCTAACGGTCGTATGCCCGGAGATAGAACAGGTAATTACACTTTCACCTCAACACGTGGTCTTAGCGTAACCGATTATTTACTAACACAACACGACACATTCCATCGGAATGTCATTCATGAATTTGAAATACTTGATTGGACTGAATTCTCGGATCATGCTGGGCTCTATTTTAGTTTTCTAACAGTAAATAATATTAACTTACAAAACAACAAAAAGGAAACAAAACAACAAGAATTAAAAATAATATTTGATAATGACAAATCACAAGAATTTAACTTGTTAATAGATGAAAATATACAAGTATTAAATACAATTTTTACTGAAACTAATGTTAATAATCAAATTAATATTCTTACACAATTTTTACACGAAAATAGCGTTCAGACATTTGGAAAAGTGTTTACGATTAATAACAATAAAAAGCCGCATCAAAAACCGCCAAAATGGTTTGATAATACTTGTAGAACTGCAAAATGCAATTTTCGTAACGCAAAAAACAACTTTAATAAGAATAACTCCAACCCAAATAGACAACAATTTGTACATTACAGAACAAATTATAATGTAATTCGAAGAAAAGCAAAATATAGATACAAAATGAATGAAAGCACGAGGTTATATAACATTGCAAAAACACAACCAAGAACGTTTTGGAAAACACTCAAAAAATGCTATAAACCTAATAATAAAAATACAAATCAACCTAAAATTAACGAAATGTTCAATCATTTTAATGACTTAATCGGAAACGAACCAAGTGACAGTATAGATAATGAAATAAACGAACATAATTTAAATACACCACAAACCGTAATTGAACAACTCGATTCACCAATTACAGAGTCGGAAATATATCAAGCAGTTTTCAAACAAAACAATGGCAAATCTAGTGGACCTGATGATATTTCAGCTGAAATAATTAAAACAACATACAATTCTATTAAACCGTACCTCAAAACCATATTCAATACAATATTTGATACTGCACAATATCCTGAAAGCTGGGGAGTGGGTTACATCACACCAATATTTAAAGGCGGAGATCCGAGCGATACCAAAAATTACCGTGGAATAACATTAAATAATATTTTATCAAAGATATATTCTCAGGTACTTTTAAACAGAATGACTAAATGGTGTGATGAAAACAAAATTATATCTGACTGTCAATTTGGTTACCAAAAGGGAAAGAGCACAGTCGACTGTATCTTTATACTGAACAGTATAATCAACAAAGTGTTAAACTCTGGTCAAAAATTATATTGCATTTTCATTGATTATGCTAAATGTTATGACAGTATAAATCGTTCACTACTATGGCAAAAGTTAATCACCGAACAAATAAGCACTAAAATGATTTCTGCACTCAAAGCGATGTATTCGTCGGTGAAATCAGCCGTCCGGTTAAACAATGAAATATCCGAATATATCAATTCATACTCTGGTGTTAAACAAGGAGACCCTTGCTCAAGCATCCTATTCATGATGTTCGTTAATGACATTATCGAAAATATTAATTCTAATATTGAAGGAATCATATCGATCGACGATATAAAATTCTTTTTATTATCGTATGCTGATGACCAAGTCCTATTTTCAACTTCACCCACATCAGCCCAACTAATGTTAAATGACATTGAAAACTATTGTAATACATACAAATTAAAAATAAACATTAGTAAAACAAAAGTTGTTATTTTTGAAAAAAGTAACCGACAAACAAGTTTCAACTTCACTTTATATGGTCAACCGTTGGAAATAGTCGCATCATTCAAATATCTTGGTGTAACTTTATTTAAAAACGAAAACTGGTATAAAACAATAAAATCAATATCAGAACACGGTAACAGAGCACTTCATCGCCTTTTTTCTGTTGTAAACCAATATGAATTCCCTACTAAAGAAAAATTAAACCTTTTTGATAAATTAGTAACCCCCGTTCTTCATTACTCTGCGGAAATCTGGGGACATGATTCAGGAAAAGAATTAGAAATTATACATACAAAATTTTTAAGAAAAATCCTTTGTGTCAACAAATCAACAAATCTATCAGCACTGTATGGAGAATTAGGACGATACCCTTTATCAGTGATACGTAAATTACACATATTTAAATATTGGTTTAAATTAATATCATGTACAAATGATAATCCCATAAAAATAACATACTCATTCATGTTCAATGACGCAGAACAAAACATAACATACAACAATAGAAATTGGGCTTATCAAATCAAATCAATACTCGAGCAGCTAGGTTTAACTTATGTATGAAATGAACAAGAAACCCTGACAGAAAAATCTGAACAAACATACACTTATAATCTTATTAAACAACGATTATTTGATCACTATAAACAGCACTGGTACAGTGAAATCATTAATTCGTCAAGACTAAACACATACTGCCGCACGAAGAACACGTTTAATACCGAACCATACCTGGATATCATTACAACGAAGAAATTTAAAATAGCACTAACTCAATTCCGCCTATCATCACACAGATTAGAAATAGAACGGGGTCGATACCACAATATTGCACGTGATAACAGAAAATGTAAATTGTGTAATCTAAATGTTGTAGAAAGTGAATACCATTTCTTATTAATTTGTCCATTATACAAAGATATAGGAAAAAAATATTTAAAGTCATATTATCAAGCATGGCCAACATTAAATAAGTTTGATATGTTAATGGGAACACAAAATAAAAAAGAAATCATTAATCTTTCAAAATACATATATAATGCGAATTGTTTACGGAACAATTTAGAGACACATTAATTAATCTACGTAGACTAATTTTTTCTCTCAGAATTCGATGAGCACTGATACGTATCGATGTTAAAGTGAAAATAATTTCGCAAAATAATGTATTCTGTGTCACATGATTTTATTACCAACTGTCATTATCGATGTTAAAGGAACATATCTTATGTTATAAATAAGTAAAATATTTGTGTCACATGATTTTATTACCAACTGTCATTATCGATGTTAAAGGAACATATCTTATGTTATAAATCAGTAAAATATTTATGTCGTATCTTATGTTATAAATCAGTAAAATATTTGTGTCACATGATTTTATTACCAATTGTCATTATCGATGTTAAAGGAACATATCTTAGGTTATAAATCAGTAAAATATTTGTTAACTTCTTCCATTGCATAGTTTTCATAATTATTACCTTATTCTCATAATTATTATCATCCATGTCTTTACACGTGTATATTATACATTTGGCTAAAAAGCAATTTTATGCTTAAAAGCTAATAAATGTTGTTGTTGTTGTTGAAAAGACTGAAGTCATTTTTCAGTCATTGAAATTTTGAAATGCCATAAGAAATTAGGCATTTCCTGAAGTGTGTAAACAAAAATTACAAACATCCTATTTAAATCATTATGGAATTTCGTGCAATTCCTAGTTACACAGATTTACTATAACACATATATAAGCAGTGATTTCAATTGAAGCAAAATCCTACATTGTGATGCAAGCAAGTTGCAATTTTCTCATTTTTGACTTCTGCAAACAATTCGCCTTGCATCATTTTTACACATTTGTTTTCCCCAATCCAACTTGAAAACAATACCAGAAATAATCATTAATGAATATAACAAAGCTTTTATGAAAATGTTTTATTCATTATTATGATAATTAAGATAATTACACAACCTTAACCATGAATTTAGGAACATTTCAAGTAACTTCAGTATTTTGACCATTATCATTTTTACGTTTACATTAGGTCAAATTATGATTTTGTGTGCATGAATATGAATGATTTTAATGGGTACCCAAGCTTAAATTTGTACTGATTTTTTTTTACCCATCTATATTATCGTGGTTCGATTCATCGTCAAGCAACTAAGATAGGCCAACTATGCTGACTGTTCTTACTTCTATTGACCTCTAGTTCTGGCTACCATTACTTTAAATGTCGCTTGTTATGATTTTTGACAGGCGCGACTTTATACAGGTATGTCAACACTATATAAACTGTACGCTGAAGTTTCTTTAGCTAATTGACCTCTAACACAGCTTTTACTTTTGTATTGATTCTGTAAAATAACTTACATTAATATAGTCACAATCTATCCATGCACTAAAATCTCTTCTTTTAACGATACGATAGGATTATGTCACAAATCACCGTCCGTCCCCAAATAAAGTTGAACTGTATTTTGTGTGTGTGTGTTCTCAATTTTAACCGGGCCTTAATTTACGATTACGCATGGCTAGCAACCTCCGCGCAGAGATTTGACGGGAACCAGCAAAGCTGTATCTGCGTGCAAGGAACGACAACTCTGCGTGGAGAATGCATGGCTAGTTCTGTTAACTAACTACTGTAGGCAAATCACTCTGAATAAGCAGAGGGTGCATGAGATAAATCTATCTTCATACCCGTAGCCAGGGGGGTGCGTTGGGTGCGTTCGCACCCAATCTTTTTGGACGAGTAAAAAAGTTTACTATAAGTAAAGTTTCAACCAAATTTATTTGACGCAAAAACGGTTATTTATTTTTCCAGGAACCAACTGAGTCTTCGTATTTAAGCCTTAAAATAATGTTGTACAGTATTCTATAATTGGCTCTCTAATCGGTATAAAATCTATACTCATTAATAGATATTTGGTACTAAATGATTGTTTGTTTTTTTTCATCGTTATTCATGTCTCTTAAAGCCATAACTGTAATATATATTATAACCAAATGGTGAAGCCACGACTTATAACAATTACACATTGTGCACAGCATTTTCGACAGACTGTGTTGTCTTTTTGTTATATCCCCGTACAACCATTTTCGGATATCCTAAATGGTTTTCCATCAACAAAAATATCAGCTATGCTCAAGACAGGCTAATTTTGTTGTTGAATGACAAGAAAACATATAATTTCTACTAAGCAATGTAGCTTTTTTGTAGTATACCAACACTTAATGGCATCTATTCTGCTCCACAAACATAACTTTCCACAATGCTTTAATTATGTCAAACTAGACACTAGGAATATAGAGAATACTATGTTAGTGTGACTGTGTACTTAAATTTATCCCACGAGAGAAGAAAGGTTTACATGGCGAGGCTTGCCTGCTTATCTTTTCTTTATGAGTCGTATTTGTTCTATAAAATCATTTAGCTGTAGGATAAATCCTACTCTCAAACAGTTGTTATAATAAATTTAAAACGTTATAACATATGATCGGATTGACGTTAACGTTTAATGTTCATCAACTGTGACGGATCTTGAGCATATAATGGGCAAATAAGTACATCTTTTTTCTTCCAAGTCCTGGTATACATTGTTAAGGACTTTGAGATCATAGGGCCAGTAGTTTGTGGTTTTAGGGTCTTAATAAAGCCTTGAGTGTTATGTTTTTTCTGACATTCGTTTAGAAAAAGATAACTTATTTGATAAAAATAGTTTAAAAAAATAAAGTAACCAGTCATACCATTTTGACTTCTGTATGGATGCAGATTAGAGAGACCCAGTTTTGTTAATCAGTGTTTGTTGTACAATACACTATTAGCATGTTTAGAGCAAATTCCAATGATAACCCTCTGGTACTATCCATAGAAGCAGACAAACAATTGTTTTGAAAAAAAGTCAAATATTTCCATTAATTTGCTCGATTTGTGAATGGTAGAATGTTGGAATGGTGAAACACACCAATTTTATCAAGATTCCAAGATTCCAATAAATAATGATATTTTATACCGTTCTTATTGTTTGATTTAACGTTCTTTAAATTTGTTGTTGCAAACAAAGTGTGTGCGAGCATACTAGTGTCGGGTTAAACACCGTATAAAATTATGTTTATCATTGGATTATAAAAAAGGTGGTTATTGAAAAACGTGGTTGGGATTACATGTATGCAATATCATATTGATGTCCATCAGTCCATGAGTATGGTCAATGAAAGTGGAATTTCATATAAAAATGCTCTATTACTTCAGTCTCTGAATGCAGTTAAAAAGTGACCAAAATGCAGTATTTACGTTTCATTTTCAAAATGTTCTAGGGGGAGGACCTCCAAAGCCCCCGATGGCAGGAGGATGACATCTTCTCCCGCACATGCCCCCTTCGCCACTTCGTTGCTAAATAACAATCGTTGATGGCAAAAATTCGCACCCCTTTTCAAAACCATGGTCACGGGCCTGATCTTACGAATGATTCTTCAGAAAGGTGGATCGTTTTTCACGATTTTCGGCAAACTACAATTTTCGTAGGGTAGATCCGTTTTGTTCACACAGGTCTTTACTTACATAGTGACGTTATTGTCTATTTATAGTATGAGGGGAGGAGTAAACGATATACAACAATACAATGTGGTTTATATTCAATCTTAAAGACAACATTTATGAAAGAATGAATATGAACGAGGAAAGTTAACATTAATTTAATTAACATCTATATGTGCATGTACCATAAACAACAAAATGTTCATTCGTACAACGACGATTGCATGAACAAAACGTGTGTCCGCGCGTCTTGGTGTGTCTCTGCGTCTAAAGAACGCATCTTAGTATCTTTGTACCGAAAACGCGTATGCAGCAATAATAAAAATGTTTGTTAAGACGACAACGTTGCAAAAACTTAAAAGTAAATATGATACTTACGTTATAGAGTAAAGACATAGAGCTAATAATAAATCGTTGAAAATAGATCTGCGTCTGCATGGTTAAAATCTAGTACATGAGGAAAGCACCTTACTGCATTCCAAACAGGTCGCTTTATTGATTACGCGATATATTGACTGAATTAAAAATTTGTATCTTTCTGCCATATTTGTTAACAAATAAATGTGTGTAATGTATAACATAAATTATTAAGGGGAAGTGTATGTCTGTATAAGATAAAATACCAATATACCGGGTAATGTAAAAATCGTATTGTCTCAATTTATCTGCATACCCGTACCACCATACATATCCACCTCAATTATTGTTATGGATTGATTGTTAACGAATTACGTAGGCACAACATACTCATAATAAGTACAGATAAGATATATGTTGGTTTTGGATATCAATTTTTATGCACTGGTGACATTGGTTTGTTCCTATGATCACACGTGGATATCATAAAGAAGACCATGATGACCCTATAGCGCTCAACTGATTCTCTCGTTGTATGTGCACTACAATATTTAACCTCTCTTATTAAGAATATTATCAGTTCTGTAACTACTGTCATTTAATATGAGTGTAATTCTGTAAATAAATTGCAAATAAGTGTTGATAAATGTCTTCATTACATTTTTATCCAAAAGTTTATTTGTGAGTTAAATAAAAACTAATTTGCAATATTTTGTAAACCATCTGATATAATCTTTTAAATTAAACAATAAGATTGATTTAATTCCAAATCAGTATCAGTTATACTAATAATATCTCTTGCTACTCGGTCAAGGGTGTTACCAAGGGTAAATACGCAAATCGATTCCCTTACAGATTACCCAATAAATAACTTTCATCGGGGACCTATACAAATATAAGGGCCCTGCTTTCATATAATGCATCGAAATAGTATTTGTAAATTTATTATTATGTCGTTATGGCGGAAAGATATTTGTCTAATTATCAAAATACTGTAATCAGAATAAAATTACCCCTCAGTACACAAATACGTCCAAATTATGCCTTCTTGAATCCGCTGTCGAAATCGGCTGGTATTCAAATATCCCACAACAAAAAGTTTAAATGATTAGCTGAACAAGTGCAAAGGATGAATTCTGAACAAACTATTAATTGGTGAAATAACAACTTTAATGGAAATTTTATGTCAAATATAGTATTACTGAAAATGCAGGAACATTATCAGGATTCTTGTTCCCGTAAGCATATATACAACGATAATAGATTGTTTATCTAACAAATAAGTTTAATAAAGTTCAATCGTTAAAGCTGACATCTTCGCCTTATAACGGTAAATGCTAAGCATTAGGGGCTGATACCGGTTTGATGACCAAATTGCAATAACGTTTTGGGATTTGTAACTTTTATGTATGCATAGTGAACAACAAAGTCAACCTATACGTTTACAAAGCAAACACCGGCGAAGTATTATCATTAGAACATAAAGTATTTATTATGTCTATCACATCCACTTACCCATAACGAACATGTATGCTACCAATGTAAATGGCAACCTAATTATCCATGTCAGGCAATAAAATGTCAATGTCTCTAACATCTCTTCGGACAAAGTCATTATCACAGAGTTTCTTGTAATCTTTAAAGTACTGTTGTGATACAGAACGAACGTACGTTTGTCTAGGTATCGATAATCTTTTAGAAACGTTTTATACCTTCTTTCTTGCCATATGTGTTTTGTATCTCTTCCTGTAGCATACAAATTAGCTTTAATAGGGAATCTTTTGCCAGACTTGGATTCTCCAAATCACAATGGCCTACAGACATTATTGCAATGGCCCCTATAGTAGCGCAATTTCTTCTTATGTTATTTTTAGTTTTTGTAAATGAACGTGAATAGCATGCAGCAGTATCCTTGATTAATTTTCGGGTGAATAATTTATTAGCAGCTTCCTCAGCATGGTAGATTAACCCATTCAGTCCTATAATCACGTCATATTCCGGAATATAATTGTTGTGACTCAACATTATGATAAAGTGTGTGTACCGAAGAAGAGAAATCTGATCCGTCATTCTTAGGGCTCTGGAGTTTGGCAATAGTTTTGCTACAGATGTCAACAACCCGTTGCATATTTAGGCCTACTATTTGAATTGGTCAGCGGCGCAAGAACAAAACCAAGTATGACTATAGGACACAATTATGTAGTGTAATTTATTTCGTTATATAGTTCGCAAGTATCAGCTCAATTTTGATGAGCTATACATATTATATATCAAAGACAGTCAACGCGTACATTTGGTACGCCAAACACACCAGGCCGCGCGTTTAACAAAATGGTACTGCAGTTGTTTTTTCTTGAAGGATCATGATTAACAATGTCGTTGAGATAAAGTTGTCGTTTATATCCCTTCGTTTTATGCACGTGTATGTAAAATGTTGGTATAAATGTATATGAAAAAGTGACATTTATATAGGCCTAATGAAAAAACGTGGTTCCACTGGGGCTCGAACCCAGGACCTTCTGCGTGTAAAGCAGACGTGATAACCACTACACTATGGAACCGACAAATGATATTGAAGTAAATTAGGTATTTATTTCTAGTAAGCCTTTTATTCGGCGTTGTTCGGATACTTTAGACGCCATTTTGCACATTGTGTGATCACAGTGTTCTTCGCTCGCCAACGTCGTTGTTTATTTGGTGTATATTTTACGTTCTGATCTAGCATCTAATCTTATGCATTAGATTTATGTCAAGAGCAAGAATATTACAAAATCGAAACGATGTCGAAACAGGTAATATATATTTATAGCAATATTTTTCATGCTACACTATCGCTCCCCTAAAGTTCGTACCCAAAACATTCATGAGACATGACAAGCACTTGTTCTGGCTACCAATGTACCATAATTTAATATGTCGCACTGTATATGTTCTGACGTAGTTATGTGATAACCCACATAGCAGCCACCATATTAACTATCAAACTGCTTCATAGGGCATTTTCCGTCTCTGCCTCTGGCTCCTCACTTCGCGACAAAATGAGACAACTAGCACTGAACTAGTAAAAATGTAAAGTCACAGAGCATATATTGACAGGAGTTGAAACGAGTATTTGACCCTTACTGTAGTCAATTCAAATTTATGCAAAAACTAATCATCCGATTTTATTGGTTTATACGTTATCTTGTTGCTTATTAATTCCCCTTTCAAAAAAATATAACTTTTAGTATAATTCCGTTGTTATTAATGGATGTATAGCTAGTAAAACACGAGAAATACACATTTTATGTTTTACCCACGGGCGTTTAACCTTGTCAATACTTTGTTACGTAACCAGTAGCTATCGATTATCGTACATGGAAGCGCCTAGGTTATACATTTTGATGTACCTACTAACGTCTTTTTTCTAATTTTACTTTTATTTTTTGGCCGATTTTGACAAATTATATATCATTAGAAAGCCTACATTTCGTAGTTTTTAAATATATAAATATATATAAAGTTTTACTTCTAATTTGGGCAGCCAGGCGAGTTATAACTTTAACTGCTGCAAATATCATACCGTTTTAGAATCTATATTTACGGTAAACATGGTCGTACTTTATACAGATTTGTAACGTTTATATTAGGAGTTCAGTTTTTAAAATTACATCTTGCTTTAATAGGAGAATAGAATTCTGTATACGATAGAAAAAAAATGCTCTGAACTGATGCTACGGTCATGGGGATTATGCTTTTGATTAGATTACGACCAATAAATTTCCGTTGTCAGGATTATTATATTTTTTACGGAATATATTGTTCATGAAACATATCAATAAATCTTACTATTAAAGAAGCTTAATAAATTAACGATATCAGCTCTTATTTATAACACTGAAAGGGTGATAATTTTATATGAGACCTCGTATATAGCCAGGGACCTATTTGTTTGTATAGGTCCCTGATATAGCGGACCCTCTTGATATTTTCGGCTTTGCACACTTCAAATAAAATGGGTGTGAAAAACATTCGTTTGTTGTTTATTATCAAAGAGGTTATTATGTATAATTTTATGAAAGGTGATGTACCTAATATTATCAATTACTAGCAATTAAACTTATTTAGAGATTCTTGAAAATCACAGTCGGTGTTACGCAGATCATTTCGTATTTTGACATCAGTGCATCATGTCCAACTATTCAAAATCGGATTTTTTTTCACTGGGATTATGAAGACTTAGATTAAGACGAATTGTTAGGTGATTACACATGTAGCAGTGATGATTCTGAGAATGTTAAACCGTGTAAGAAAGTAAAAGTGACAAAAGCAATCTAATCAGTGGGTGTCTACCAGTGAACAGAGTGCCCAAATACTTACAAGACAATGTCTCGTTTTCGGGGTCATATGATTTCCAAGCAAGGATACGAAAGAGTGAATGGTAAATATTTCATTTGTTTCAAAATGCTTATTTCATTGATTGCATCTGAATCGGAATGCATTATTGCTAGTGGTAAAGAGTAACAGATCTTGTTCAGTTTGACAAAGGTAGATTGTTCTTACTCCATTACATGTTTGTTATAATCATTCTTGATTTTAGTTGTCTTTCACTTGTAATTAATACAAAAATAGAGAGGCAATTGTTTGAAGCTTTGACACCTTGATTAAGCCTCATCAGGGGTGTGAGTGCTTGATTGTAATACCCATTAATGGCACGCTCCCAACCAGCTCGTGTTTATGACACAGACAGGGTGTTAATTTTATTACGAGACAGCGTATATAGCGGACCCTCTTGATATTTTTTCGGCTTTGCATACTTCAAATAAAATGGGTGTCAAAACATTCCTCGTTTGTTATTTATTTTCAAAGAGGTTATTATGTATAATTATATGAAAGGTTATTTACCTTAAATTATCAATTAATTAAAATTATTTAAAGATTCTTGAAAATCCCGGCCGAAAAATATTAAGAGGGTCCGCTATATATGTGTTATTAACAAGAGCTGAAATCGTTAATTTATTAAGCTTCATTAATAATAAGCTTTATTGATATGTTTCGTGAACAAAATATTTCAATATATTCCATAAAAAATATAATAATCATGACATAGGAAATTTAATGGCCGGTATCTTAACAAAAGCATAATCATACATCATAATTCAGAAAGGCTCACTCACTTTGGGACTTTGACTAAAACGAAAAAAACTAACAAACAATTTGTTAAAAAGGGTTTTCTGTTCCGGTAACAAATTCTCAAATTCTGTTTCGGTAACCAATTATACAACGTAATTTTCTATTCCTTAATAAGTCTTACCACTGTCAATACCTTGTTTGGCTTATGTAAAACATTAAAGCATATTGACGTTTTGTAGAAGTAAAAACAAAATAATTTATTGACTTTTAAACACTTCAGGGAACTCCATTGATTTTAATACATTTCGGAAACCATGAGATGATAAATTGACCCCGGTGCTTGACATTTTCAGGGGTCAAAATAATTTACCAAGAGTTTATTGCTTCTCAATATTTGTTAAATACTCTGCAAATGCTGTTTTGCTTTGCATAAACTAAAGTGGAATACTATGAAAACAACCCATATTGTGTAAATAAAATACATTTTGGATTGATCTTCTCCTGAGCATTTGCATCAAATTCTGCAGAGCAAATTATTTACAGGATACAAACATGAGAAAAATTCAAATGCTTGCAACAAGTAGCAGAATTCTGCTTCAATTGAATTCCTCCTCCACCTTCAGAAATGACAGAATTGTTGACATTTGTAAAGTCTTAAAATTTTCAAAATAGTTTCATTGAACTTCAGGATGGTTTTATTGCTGACAAAGTGAAGAAGGCAGAGAAGCGCGTGGAAGTCTCTCCCCATGACACAGAGGCATGGAGTGTGCTTATCAGAGATGCTCAGGTACAACACTGGAATTTATATTTGGGCTGTGCTCTGTGATAATGGGGTTTAATGCATGTGAGTAAAGTGGTGTCCCAGATTAGCCTGTGCAGTCCACACAGTCTAATCAGGGATTACACTTTCCGCCTTAACTGGATTTTTGCTAAGAGACTTTCTTGAAACCAAAAATATCATAAAAGCAGAAAGTGTCGTTCCTGATTAGCCTGTGCACAGGCTAATCTGGCACTGCACTAATGCATTAAACCCCTTTTTCAAAGAGCAAAGCCCATTAACATATTTTGCAGCATTTTATCCCAACAAAGAGTAATCAATTTAAGATTTTTAACTTCATGGCCACAATGTACATAGTTTAATGCACACTATATTTTTATGCCCCCCTTCGAAGAAGAGGGGGTATATTGCTTTGCACATGTCGGTCGGTAGGTCTGTCGGTCGGTCCGTCCACCAGGTGGTTTCCGAATGATAACTCAAGAACGCTTAGGCCTAGGATCATGAAACTTCATAGGTACACTGACTGACTAATGGGGTTATTTACCCTCGGGACTTCGGTTAAAAACCATTGCCCGAGCACACTGCTTAACATATAACTCTGCTTAAAAAGGTCGAAAACGGCCATAAAATGGACAGCCCGATTTTACTGAGCTGTACCATTGATATAAATATAAAACTTTGCAGTGTTGGTGCGGTGCCTTAATAAAAATCTATTGGTTTAAAAATATATAACCTTTATATGAAGCGTTAAAAAGACGCAGTACTTTACAGTGGATATGCCTATCGCTGTTAAAAAGCGGCGTTTTAATTGGTTGATGCGCTTATAGAACGATGGCGCTGATTGGCCGAAATTTCTTATAACGGATTGCCAGTAGGTCAATCCGTTTTATAAAAAGATTTTCCCACGGCTGAATTTGTACTTTAAGAAAAAGTAAACAATAATAGTTTACCGTAATCGGTTGTGTATAACGCGCATTTGTGTATAACGCGCATCAACTTTTTGAAGCAAAAAATCGGGAAAAAAAGTTTTTGATGCAAAAAAACTGGGAAAAATTCGGTTCCATACTCCATGGGCTAACAGAAAATCGTTTTATTTACATTGCCGGTCTCGCGCGTTATTTCGAGCGTCTATGCGATATAGATGGTAAGGTTACATTACACAAATATATTTGTGTTTGACAATTTGCAAAATATTCTTTCCAGAATATGCGCGGTCCTGAAAAGGACCTTTGTTGTTGTCTTTGATCGTCTTTATAAGGGTCGTCTGTCTATGTCCGAAACGTCAATATTGTGACTGACAATTAAAAAATTCTGACAATTCAAAGACAATTTCAAGATTCTTTCTCTGTCGATCGCAGTGCTATTCAAGATACGGTAAGTCTAATGACAATTTTTATAATGATTAAAAATGGCAAATGTGCAGTTTTTATTCATGTTGAAGAGTGTTGTTTATTGCTCATTCAGTTGCTCAGTATAATTGACAGGTGACTTTAACGACTCAAACTTCTCAACACCATTACTGACATTACACGCGATAATTAAACAGTGGAGGTGTGATGCCGTCTGCCGGTTCGCATGTTTGATAATAGCCCAGCTACACAAAACTTGACAGGTGACTCAAATCTTGACAAGACGTATGAAAACGTGTGAACAAACACAACATCAATTTTATTAACACATTTGAAAAGCAATAAAAATAATCATCAATATCGGGAAAGGCCTTGCCGACATACTATTGTAAATCGACAAGTGCCCCAATTAAATTGTGTAACCCTAGTACAGTAGGGTATAATATTGTGGGAATAAACAATAAAATTTAAATAAAAATGGCTTCCTTGTTTTTCATTATCTCCTTCAAATTTATTTGATTTCGATGCTCTGTACGTACCTGAAAAAGATAGAAAATATTAATTTTAACTTTATAACGTTTGTTAATCTATATTCAGATCGTAAATATAATACAACTAGAAATGGCGCGGCAGAGGCCGACGCGTATCCCCACGCCGAATGTTTGACCTAGGTGTGCCCCAGGGTTGGTAATGGGGCCATGCATAGCTGAGATTGACCGTATTGTCATAAGAGAAGTTCATCATCAATTAGAAGTGAATTGGTGTAGAAATGAAGAAGTTATAGTAAAAGGCAATTTTGGGTGGGTGTGACATATGTGGGCAGGGCGCCCCAGGGTTGGTAATTGTGCCATGCATAGTTGAGATTGACCGTATTGTCATAAGAGAGGTTCAGTATCAATTTGAAGTGAATCGGTGTAGAAATGAAGAAATTATAGTAAAAGGCAATTTTGGGTGGGTGTGGTCTATGTGGGCGGGGCGCCCCAGGGTTGGTAATGGGGCCATGCATAGTTGAGATTGACTGTATTGTCATAAGAGAAGTTCAATATCAATTTGAAGTGAATCGGTGTAGAAATGAAGAAATTATAGTAAAGCAATTTTGGGTGGGTGTGGTCTATGTGGGCGGGGCCCCAGGGTTGGTTATGGGGCCATGCATAGTTGAGATTGACCCTAATGTCATAAGAGAAGTTCAGTATCAATTTGAAGTGAATCCGTGTAGAAATGAAAAAATTATAGTAAATGGAATTTTTTGATGGGTGTGGCCTATGTGGGCGGGCGCCCCAGGGTTGGGATTGGGGCCATGCATAGTTGAGATTGACCCTAATGTCATAACAAAAGTTCAGTATCAATTTGAAGTGAATCCGTGTAGAAATGAAAAAATTATAGTAAATGGAAATTTTTGGTGGGTGTGGCCTATGTGGGCGGGGCGCCCCAGGGTTGGGAATGGGGCCATGCATGGTTGAGATTGACCGTATTGTCATAGGTGAGGTCCAGTATCAATTTGAAGTGAATCGGTGTAGAAATAAAGAAGTAAATGTAAAATAACCTAAAAAAATGAGTGATAATTTCTGACGCGGCCCCACCCCAACCCCTATAACTTTTGACCCAGGGGATAGATCAAAATTCCAAATAGTGCACCGTCGCACATATGCTCATAGCTACCATGTGTGTAAATTTCAAGGTTCTAGTGCTTTTAGTGTAGGAGGAGATAGTGGCCAGGACGGACGGACAGACGGACGGACAGACGGACGGACAGACGGACGGACGGACGGCGGAGATCACCACAATATCCCCACCTTTTTTTCAAAAAGCGTGGGGATAATTATTAACATAGTGACAGTTAAATCGACTGGGAACAGAATGGTCCGAGTTACCGTAACTGGGTAACTGACAGGGAAAAAATGTTTTGGCATGCCTGTTGTTGTGCATAACGCGCATCAAGTTTTTTAAATCAAATTTGGGGGTAAAAAAGTGCGCCTTATACACAACCGATTACGGTATATGCAAAAAATATAAATAACAAAAAGATGATAAATCCAAAAGAACTTGGACTTATTTTATAGTTATAAATTATTATGTTTATGTTATGTTACTGTGCTTATTATTAATTATTATCATTAATATGATGTTGTTATTGTTTGTTTTGTTTTTTAAGGAGGAGAGAGAGAAAGAATAGCCCAATTTTTATAAGTAAAGATGGTGAAAACACACATACTGTTGTATGTGGCATCATCATTACCAGACCCATTGTTCAGTATATACTGCCATGGGTTTTGTTGGAGTCTTTAGACTTTGTGATCTGTGTTTTAAATGTTAGAGTCCAAATAGGACTATTTAAATATAAGTCTTATAGAAAAAGGGATACACATATGTGTATATGTTTGAATAATACATGTATACATATATTCATAGGTACATTGATCATGACTCACAGATGACCCCTATTGATTTTGAGGTCACTAGGTAAAAGGTCAAGGTCACTGTGACCCGAAATAGTAAAATGGTTTCCGGATGATAATTCAAGAACGCTTATGCCTAGGATCATGAAACTTGATAGGTAGATTGATCATGACTCACAGATGACCCCTATTGATTTTGAGGTCACTAGGTCAAAGGTCAAGGTCACTGTGACCCGAAATAGTAAAATGGTTTCCGGATGATAATTCAAGAACGCTTATGCCTAGGATCATGAAACTTGATAGGTAGATTGATCATGACTTGCAGATGACCCCTATTGATTTTCAGGTCACTAGGTCAAAGGTCAAGGTCACGGTGACCCGAAATATTAAAATGGTTTCCGGATGATAACTCAAGAATGCTTATGCCTAGGATCATGAAACTTGTTATAACTACAACCGCACAACTTGAAATTACACCCTAAAACAACGGCCTCATGTGCTTACTCTGATAACATTTTATTTCATACCCTGCCCCTGACAGTAATGAATGATGTATGATGATTAAGCAGGGTAAACATACCTTCTATCCTCTGTGAAACTACCCTTATAACATGGGTTTATTGTTCCAATTAGCTCCCTATTTAAGAGCAAAATCATTGCTAATTAAAAATGATTTACTTTCTGATTCTGATGCACATCTGTAAAACACATCTGGTTAAACTCTCTTGTTTTCATTCCTGTGCTCGAAAGCTCTCCATTATTCATAAATCAATCCAAAATGAAAACCTTTTTCTTTTTAAAATTAGATAAAGACTATCGAGCAAGCACGGCCCATGTATGAGAAACTTGTGACCCAGTTCAGCAACGCTGGACGCTACTGGAAGATATACGTTGAACACGAGGTACGAACACTGCCCACTTCTCTGTCCAGTATTTTGGTGCTAATTTCTTGTACTTTATGAATTTGCTCCTCAAGATATCACATTTGTTTTTATCAATGAATGTGATTTCTTAAAAAGTTAAAGTCATCAGCTTAATTTGTACATTTGTGCTTTGATGTACAGTCCTCCTTTAGAAAATGAGGATGTTGATATTGGAGTAATAAATGGAGTAATGAGTTTTCAGGAAAAGTCTGTTGCAAAGTTTGATTGAACAACATAAGTTTGATTGAACAACATTGAAACAATTAATTAATTTAGTTTTTATGCTGATGTTTTTAACTTGAGATGTATTAACCTTTGTCGCTGCAAGATAGGCACATGAGAGGTTGTGATAGACTGTGTCGCGCTTATAGCCAGTCACTTGCATATACATGGCTGGAAACCAGTCAGGTTATGTGGTACTTGGTGAACAACTTTTAAGATTAGTGAAAGAGTGGGAGAGATAAAATATTTACATAATAATAAGTCACAATATACTATGTTTCTGCTCAACGGATAAAAATACTTTACTAGTTCCTGTAAATATGCCAAAATAAAATGTCAAACAAGATATGACGCATAATTATATTACCATGCCAGTGATAAGGCAATGTGTTCTGTCCATATTATGGTTACAACTTCCAATTTTAATTGTCTATGCAATGTAAAAGAAACACTTTACTAGGCCTTCACATCCTTCTTCGTTTTTATTTTTAAATGTTCCCAGGACTCAAATAGTTCATTCTCTTATAATGAAAGTGGGTTTCCAAAAATCTTCCATCAAAACCAGCTTTCAAATGAATTTACAATAAAAATCAGACATACAAGATATATAAGAAAATACAGAATTGACTTCATACATTTGGTAAGTTCCCACAAAACCTTTATGCTTGTGGGTTAAGTGTTGTCCCAGATTAGCCTGTTGGGACGACACTAAACACACATGTGTTTAGCCCCATTTCCTCAGAGCAAGGCTCACAAAAGAAATGTTCATCTAATGATCATAGGTGTTCTTTTAATACCCACAATTTAGAGATATTTGATGCAGAGATAGTGTCTTGTTAAACCCTGTAAATATAATTAATTACCAGAGCTTGGTACCACTAAATAGTATTTCCTTTGGAATTAAATGAAAAATGTAATAAAATTAAATGAAAACATTACAAAATTACGCTATTGCTTGCACAAGTTGATGAAAAAAAACAAGTATAAAAATATTTATAAATATTGTTTAATTACATAGAATCATTCTTGAAATGTAACTAATATTCCAATAATGCATAATTACTTATAACTTCATGTAAAAAGCACAATCCAAAAGTATGTTAAATAAATTAAACTTTACACAAAAAATGTAATGGACATCTTACACATTGTTATTGAAATACAATAACGTTTTGGTAATTTTATGGTGTGATCTATTGTTGTCCCCCTATGTCTGCTATCTGTCTACGTATGTCATGTGTCATCGACTTTGCATGTAGATCACATATATGACTCAATCTTGATGAAAATTGGTCAAGATTTTTAACTTGACAATATCTAGGCTGAGTTCGAATCTGGTTCATGCAAGACCAAAAAGTAGTCACCAGATCATATTCAAGAAAAACCTTGTTATCACTTTACACAAAGAGGCCACATTTCTAATCAATCTTGATGCAACTTGGTAGAAATGTTCTTTTTCTTAATATCTATTTTAAGTTCAAATCTGGGTAATGTGCATCAAAAAACTTTGTCACCTGGTCAAATCTAAAAAAATAATGTTACACTAAACTGGCCACATATGACTTGATGATAAAGAAACTCCCAATATTTTTTGTTTCATGATTCAATGATCCAAAAAACAATTATATTTAAACAAGCACAAAAACACTTATTACCAAAACAAACATTTAAAAGTTTGGTTCATTTATGGATATTCATCAATCAAAATTGTTCGGCATTCATAGCGAGTGAAATTGATCATTTGGAAGAAATATGTACAGTCCAACCTGTCAATAAAGACCACTCAAGGGATTTGGTCGTTGTGGTCTTTGTTCACAGGTGGTCTTTATGCGCAGGGTGGATCGAAACTTTGCAAAATATGCTAGTAGTTTTTTAACAGGTACCTTATCTATGTATGTGCTCTGTTGTTTAAATGTTTGAATACTTATTAGGGATGGCATCGAATACCAATATCGGTATTCGAATGTTCGCAAATTCATTCAATCGAATATTCGAATATTCGCATAAAACGGCTGGATTGATTTTTCCTTGTTATGTGTTAATTTCCATTGGTTTGTAAGTTATATCCGTTTGCTAAATACGAGGCTGTTTATTAACGTTGCTATCGAATAATTGTATCGCTGTCGACTAATACTATGACCGATACTGTGATCGGGCACAAATAGTATGAAAAACATCGTGTCATAGAATTTTATTTTTTAATGATTCCACAGATTTGTAGCAGACCGCGCATATGTAAAACTAAGTTTACACACATTACACGTTGCGGTCTTCTTATCCACAGACCGTGTAAAGTATTCCAGGCTGGTGGCATTTTCAGATTTGAATTATGATTCCTTGATGATTGTTTAATTTATATCATCTGTTACTTTTGAGTAATTAACATATTTAAATGTCTGTTCAAACTGTGATCACAAAAACTAAATTATTATTCGCCAGTAAATTGAAGCCCTTAATTGGTACCTAATTGACAAACAACAGTTCGGGCCCTTTCTTATAGTAAGTATATTGCATTGCGCGATTTGAGTAATTCACACATTTTAATGGCTGTACATACTGTGATCACAAAACTTAATTATTATTCGCCAGTCAATTGAAACCGTTAATTGGCACCCCATTGGCAAACAACAGTCGGGGCCTTTCTTAGAGCGTGTATATTGCATTGCGCAATCAACACTGCTACCATTGCGTTATCAGTTTGACACGAAGAACGTCACATCAAACATGTTACTCCCAGGTGATTTCGGTTGCTTTTTAGTAAGCGATTCGCAGGTCATTAAATATTGGTGAAATTACGTTTGGAAAAAAATGCGAATATCATTTTTATTATTCGAATGCTGACCATTCAATCGAATATTCGAATATTCGAATTATTTTGCCATCCCTAATACTTATGCATGTATAATGAAATAAAGGATTGAAAACACAGTTTTGTTTTACATTTGTATATTTATTACATGTTGTATTTCTATTCCCTTATGTTTTTATTATTTATTTAATTTATCATATACTGTATAAATAACTATTGACATACATGTATACGTACATGTACATCTTACAATCTCACTCTTGACTTCACCCCGCTCACCACTCTGAATCTTAAATACAATGCTGTTTCTTTTTACAAAAGACTCGAGCCAGCCATTGCTAGCCTTAAAGTCCAAATATCCTAACTCACACGCAAACTTCAAGGCTTTCTCCTGGATCATAGGTCCAGACACAGGCAAGAGCCGTGCACTTGCGTCAACAAACCACTTATGCCCTTAGTCATTCACTGACGCGAATTCTGACTCACGCTTAGGGCGTTTACTTTCACAGTTTACGTTCTCCTCGAATTCGTCCATAATCTCATGTTTACGCTTTAAAATGCTCTGAATTTGAGTTTTTCCTACACCAAGATCACTAGCCACTCGTCTACAACTGTGTCCTTTACCTATCAAACTAATGATCTTAACGCGTTCTTCCAACGTCAAGAACTTACGCTTGGAAGCCATGATGGTTAACTTGAACTGACAATTTACTTTTCTATAATCTATGAACGTCTTATTACAGAGAAATTTAAGAAGAGAATGACTATCAAAATGTTTGTCTTTAATAGACATCGTAAATGATATGAAACAGTTAATTTAGTTAATGAGTTAATGAAAGCTCCAAATTTGTCTTTGATATTTTCGGCAATTAGTACATTAATCGCGAGTCACTTAAATACAAAGGCAAATTTTTACACTTTTGACAAACTGTCAAATGAATAAAAGAAGCAGGCGACTACCAATTAGCAATGCATGTTAAATAAACAAACAACTGCTATCGAGTGCAATAAACTGTCACATGCCAATATCTCCATAGCGACCGAAGAGTCCACTGGTAAGATGTGTATCACGTGACTACACAGCATCCTGGCGGCCATTTTGTTTTTTGAAAGTTGCGAAATCGTTGATTTTTATGATTGCAGTGGTCGTTGTAAGTTATCAAAATGGAGATTTGGGAATGTAAAAGGGTGGTCGTTGGTCTTTGTTCACAGGTGGGCTTTATTCGCAGGTTCAATATATAGTGAAATCGTTCGGGAGGAAATCGGTGTGGTCGTTATTGACTGTTGGTCGCTATTAACAGGCGGTCGCTCGGGCAGGTTGGACTGTATTATTAACATAGAGTTTCAAATACACTATTAAATTTTATTAGCTTTCAAATGAGACCAATTATAAAAAAAATTCATCTACAAATGTAATTTTAATCCCCGAAATGCCACAGGCGGTGTAGACTTTTCACAGTTTTCCAGATAAAATGTGGGATTATCGGAGATTAGCAGGGGTTGCTAATTAAAATTCAAATCTTATATGGTCCAGTGGTAGGGCGATAGATTTTGTTCTTAAAGTTCCTGGGCTTGAATATTGATAAAAGCAATTTTTTGTATTAAACTTTGTTTTCTTGCTATTACAAGTATTTTAGAATGTTCCAAAAATTACAGTTTTGCTTTTAAAATCTTTTATATGTGAATATTTGTGAACAAGTGCCTTTAAGATAAACTTTTGTTATACATGTAACTTAAAAGAAAGAAACGTTGATTTTGAATCCGACATTTCATGTTCCAATTTATGAAAGAAGTCTGTCCGTTACATTCTGATTTTTGTTTGTCTATATTCAATGAAAAGAAAAAAGAAGTGTTACCTGGTAGTCTGTTTTACATGTCTTAAGAAACATCTACTAAGTTTCTGACTTAATGGAAATTCTTGACTTGTCATATTCATGAATCAACAATTTTATTTGCCCTCATAGTGTCATCATATGTTTGATTATTTGTGTGAGAGTTAAGATTTTGTGCCTGCTGAAACTTGATGGTATAAATACAAAATGATGAATTAAAAAGAATACAATAGTTTAATTTTAAATAAATTGACTTAATTATTAAGAAGCATTTGCAAAATACCTAAATGCCAGGCTTTAGATTTATTTAAATTCAAGTTTGTTTGTGGTTTTATTCTTATATTCTTTATATAAAACAAAAATATTGCACTAAGGAGGAAACTTTTGGTGAAAATGTACATTACTAAAATTAGAAGCATCAAGTTTCACATCTTGCAGTAGACATGTTTTTTGCAGCAGCATTTATCGCGCCTTTTTTCTGGTTGTGTTATATCTACAACAAAAGAAAGAAGACGAACATGCAGGCTTGCATATGGGAGTCTGTGAAAATGAGTTTGTCTTTTAATAACTAACTTAAATGTGGGTTATTCACATGTATAAGGTACTCATGATGTAGACAGTTTAGGGAAGATAACAGGTAATTTTTTTCCATAAGGTTTATTGAAAATTTATGATTTTATGTGACAGCGTAAATCGTAGGTTCAGTTGCATTTTATGAACATCAGTACATGTAAATGTCTTATGTTGGCATATATCAAAGAGCCGCAACAAACAGCCACAATAAGCAACCGTTATTTCAGAACTACATGTAACTTAATTGATTATTTTTTTGATACCATAAAGGCCCGAGAATTAACTTTGCATTTTCAGCAGCTTTATTTAAATTTTAGCCTAGATCTGGGAATAAAGAGCTGAATGCATGTGCGTAAAGTTCCTTTCCAGATTAGACTGTGCAGTGTGCACAGGCTTATCAGGGACAACTCTTTCCACCTGAACTGGATTTTTAGTAAAAAGAGACTTCCTATAAACTAAAAATTCCACATAAACGGAAAGTGTCGTCCATGATAAGCCTTTGCTGACTGTACCGGCTAATGTGACAACACTTCACGCACATGCATTAAGATCAGTTTTTCCTAGACAAGTATAATTTCAAGCTAAGATACTTATGACATCAAACATAACATTGAGTTTCTGTATTGGATTCAACAAAATCAAGAAATTGTTACATATTTAATTACATGTTTCAATTCTTGAAAAAGCCATGATTTATATTACATTTTATTCACATTGTTTATGGATACTGTTTGTCTGTTTCAGCTGAAGTCAAAAAACTACGAGAGAGTAGAAAAGGTAGAGTGAATGAACATCTCTGATGAAAGAACATGTGTAGCTACATACAGTTTATAAGTATTGATTAACCACCCAAAATGTATGATTATATAAAATAGAAAAAAAAACACACTTCATATTGAAGAAAGTGTTGAAAAGTGCACACACAAATATATTGGCTTCAATTGTTTATTAAACAAATTCTCAAAAAATTGTGAAAAATACATATAATGTGGAACAACATTTACAGGTGTTAAATAAAGTTTATAGGGGACATATGATTTCCACAACTTTAAGTATATTTTTTACGTAAGCATAAAAAAGCAGCCAGAAGTGGTTGAATTATGTGTTCAAAATAATTTTATGATTTAACTGCCTTACTTTAAATCCATGAACTTGTAAAACATATACCATAAACATGTTTCATCCATATGTAAGTCTTTGTATTGTATCATTCTGTGTATTCAGTTTCAATTCCCTTTTCCAGCTGTTCCAGCGATGCCTGATTAAAATTCTCAACATAGACTTATGGAAACTCTACATCACTTACATCAAAGACACCAAGGGCAAATTACCCTCGTACAGGTCTGTCCAGGAGTCAGCACTCTTCACCAGTTGTCTCCCTTGTTTTACTGAAAATAAACAAGGGCTTGTAGATTTTTTTGCATATTTAGTGTACATTTTGTCTGTATAATTTTTTATCATATTTTGTGGAATCTTAAATGCTTAGTTTTGAGTGTATTTACGAAATTACGATATTTGAATTGTTCTTTTTTCATCAAGAAATTACAATAATTTGTTTTGTTCTGTAATGAAAGATAATAATAATATCAGTTATTGTGTAAGAAAAAAGATAGCAGCAAAATTCACATTTCATGGTTGGAACAATATATTCGCAAAATTCTTACTCTACTCTAGGGTTTCTTTTTTAAGTTTGATGCATCCGTTATTTTCTTTCATTTTGGAATTGAGCAGTTGTGTAAGACCCTTTGAAGGCATTTTATTGGAACAACTAAACAAGAATTTTATAAACTGAAGGAAAAAAAAGAAAAAATATTAATCTAATGTTAGTTTTATATTTTTGAAAAGGAAATTCTTTTGATAATTATGTTAATTGAAAAATGAAGCAATCAATTGTTTGCTTTTAGATACTGGTTGCAATGCAAGATTCGTTAAGTAAAGCATTTGTGTACGATACCTCTGAAAACGTAAAAAATAATATTAAATTTATATTCTGTTAATTTACTTTAAATATTTATGTGATAAATTTTTATCTTACATGGAATAAATTTTTATTTTCAATATATGTAAAAATGTTTACCCAGAAATGCTGGTCATAGTATATTGCGCATTGATTGATTTATAAATATTCAATATGCTTTGTGTAGCTTTTTGTTAACAAAATGTTTTTTTAAATTCTTGTCTGTGTTTTGTATGGAAAATATCTGATTTAAAAACAAGAACTCACTGGGTAAACATTTCTTCCACTTATCCATTTTGTTATGGGTAATGTATATACTTGAATTGTTGTATTTGAACATAATAAATGCGAATTCAACATGTAAATGTTGCCATAGTATTTGACTGTATGCAGCACATGTCCTACTCTCTGTCCTATTGCTCTCTCTATCTCTCTGATTTCTTGTCAGGTGAGTAAAATCTTTTCAGCCATTTATACATTCAGTATTCTTCTTAAAATATACATTACATTTGTATGAAGTTCTATTTACGGAAAACTGAATGAGTTTTTTATGATGCTAACTGTTGAGAAGAAATAATTATTTTTGAAGTTGAAAAACTAATTGATTTTATAAGAATCAGTAACAGCAAAATATGTTTTGTTTAGAAAACTGGAAGTAAACATCACTGGACTGTTAGTTGGGCTATCTGGCAATTCAACGTTAGCATTAAGAATTGTTTCAAGGCAATGGGCCAGCGATCTATTGCTATGTCTAGCCCAGCTTGATTTAGATCATGCATACAAACCGATTAATCTGGTGTCTGGCTTAACTGAGTTTTTGCATATAAATCAGTGAGTCTGGTGCCCAGCCTAACTGAGCTCATGCATACAAACCAGTTAATCTGGTGTCTTGCTTGACATAGTTCATGCATAAAAACTAGTTAAGTTGGTGCCTGGCTTGACTGAGTTTATGCATAAAACCTGGTTATTCTGGTTTCTGGCTTGACTGAGTTTATGCAATAAGACTGAGTTTATGCATAAAGACTGGTTAATCTGGTGTCTGGCTTGACTGAGTTTATGCATACAAAGTGGTTAATCTGGTGTCTGGCTTGACTGAGTTTATGCATACAAATCAGTTAATCTGGTGTCTGGCTTGACTGAGTTTATGCATACAAACTGGTTAAACTGGTGTCTAGCTTGACTGAGTTTATGCAAACAAACAGGTTAATCTGGTGTCTTTCTTGAGTGAGTTCATGCACACTAATCAGTGAGTCTGGTGCCCAGCCTTACTGAGCTCGTGCATACAAACAGGTTAATTTGCCGTCTTGCTTGACTGAGTTTATGCATACAAATCAGTTAATTTGGTGTGTGGCTTGACTGAGTTTATGCAAACAAACCAGTTTATCTGGTGTCTGGCTTGACTGAGTTCATGCATACAAATCAGTGAGTCTGGTGCCCAGCCTTACTGAGCTTACAAACTGGTTGATCTGGTGTCTTGCTTGACATACCTCATGCACACAAACTGATTAATCTGCTTGTCTGAGTTCATGTATATAAACTAGTTAATCTACTTGACTGAATTTATGCATACAAACAGGCTCATTTGGTGCCTGGCTTGACTTAGTTCATGCATACAAATCAGTTAGTCTGGTGTCCAGCATACATAAAAATCAGTAAGCCTTCCCACATCGACAGAGTTACAAAAGGCATACACATTTGTTATCCTTGTGTTTAATTGAAATTCATGCATGAAAATCAGTTATTTTGGTACCCAACCTGAATAGTAATCAGTTAATTCAGCGCTCAGCATTAATAGTACTCAGTCTGGTGCCCTGCTTGAATAGAACTCAGTTACTCTAGGTGCCCTGCATGACTTGAGTCTGGCTATACATTGCAGGGAGAAGATGGCGCAGGCATACGACTTTGCTCTGGACAAGATGGGCATGGATATCATGTCCTCCTCTATCTGGAGTGACTACATCAACTTCCTCAAGTCTGTGTAAGTACAACAGGCCCCATGTTCATAAAGAGAATAATACAAAATAACTGTGTGTTAAAGAATGTGAGATCCTTTTATGTCTGTGACTGCATTGTGTAAGGAGTGCTAATTGAAGAATTGTCACCCAGGTGAGGAGTATGTGTACCAACCATTGCTACTACTGCTCAGACTCGAAAAATAAGATAACTGTTTAATAATGATTAATTGATTTAAAATGGCTGATACAACTGGAACTTTGTGGGTCCCTGCGCTCTTTTCTGTCTTATTACGAAAACAAACACAATGAAAAAACTAAATAGACATAACAAAGCATGTCTCCAAATAACGTTGTGTCAAAATATGAGTATGTCCTGCATGTATATGCCTCACTTAATAGTGTGCATTGAGTTAAATGCCAGGGATGTGTAGGGATCATGGAAATACTCTTTTCCTCGGGAAATCATGGAACTTCTTATTTTATCAAGACAAGTCATGGAATTTTTTGACGATGCTGTAACAGCAGCGTCCAAGGTTTGATAACCAGTAAAAAAATTCTTCACAATTGCGACCTATGTAAAAGACCGAGCCAGTCCGATTGAGATAACTCGATTTTTCAGTTACTTCCCTTGGCATTCGCCACTGCGTAGGAGATTGCTCGTTGATTTTCATTGATAACATTCTCCTAGCAGAGTTGTCGTTCGTGTTGATAAAGGTAAATGTTAATAGAACAGCATATCCTGGGGAAACAGATTAAATAAGTGTATCAGAACGTTAATTTCAAATTAGTAATTTTACATCCATTTTATTTTTATGGACCAATGAAACAACTATATATTTTCTCTATTTTGTTTGATATTTGTTCTCGATTTAGTAAATAAATTGCGAATAAAAACATGTAAAATTAACTTTTTATGTGATCACAAAACTAAAGAATGCGAACGATTTCGAACCTGCAAATTGTAAACGCTGCACTGCTACGATATATATAGATAAAACAACATTTCTTGCGTAATTGTCCGTCCCGTTAGAGCAGTGGTAAGGACATTCGCTTTTTCACCTTTACGACACCGGTTCGATTCCCGCTCCCGGCGCATTGTTATATTTTGTATGTTTTGTGGTCACCATTCCTGACAGTTGTTTTTTTCCGGAAAATCTCATCCCCCCCCCCCCCCCCCCCCCCCCCCCCCCCCCGCCCCGGCATCATTTGACCATATAAAAAATTAAAAAGTATTTCAGTACAAAACAAATAGCTGGAAATTACAGCTATCATTCAAAATTCATCCCAACTTTCGTCAATCTAATCTTATTAGGTACATGTAGGAGTGCTGGACACACTCCGGGTCCCAACATTATGCAGCCTCAGCGCGGAGGTAACTCATTACCTTGGAAAAACACAAAAACACACTTTGGGTGCAGCCTAGGCGCCTATAGACTCAAACAAGGCAACAAACTCAAGTGCGGGCACAATCATTTAAAATTTACATATTGAATACGATATTTTAACAGAAATTACACAACCACCTAAGTGTACATACCATGTTTGATATTTCGTTCGTTTGTTAGATTTCAGCATATACATGTATAAGGTCATTTCGCTATTAGTTAACTTATCCATATGTTCGTGGGCTAACTCGGATAGTCAAGTGCTCATACGGTTGAGCTCACATGGTCCGGCTATGTGCTCATACCTACTTTCGAGAATCATCATGAATGTATTGCCATACTTAATGAACAAGAATGTGACCCGCCTCCCAGTTTCGCTCAAATTTTTTTTGTTATGCCCCCCTTCGAAGAAGAGTGGGTATATTGCTTTGCTCATGTCGGTCTGTCAGTCCGTCCACCAGGTGGTTGTCAGACAATAACTCAAGAACGCTTGGGCCTAGGATCATGAAACTTCATAGGTACATTGATCATGACTCGCAGATGACCCCTATTGATTTTGAGGTCATTAGGTCAAAGGTCAAGGTCACGGTGACCCAAAATTGTAAAATGGTTTTTAAATGATAACTCAAGAACGCATACGCCTAGGATCATGAAACTTCATGGGTAGATTGATCATGACTTGCAGATGACCCCTATTGATTTTGAGGTCACTAGGTCAAAGGTCAAGGTCACGGTGACCCGAAATAGTAAAATGGTTTCCGGAAGATAACTCAAGAATGCATACGCCTAGGATCATGAAACTTCATGGGTAGATTGATTATAACTCGCAGATGACCCCTATTGATTTTGTGGTCACTAGGTCAAAGGTCAAGGTCACGGTGACCCGAAATAGTAAAATGGTTTTCGGATGATAACTCGAGAACGCATACGCCTAGGATCATGAAACTTCATAGGTAGATTTATCATGACTTGCAGATGACCCCTATTGATTTTGAGGTCACAAGGTCAAAGGTCAAGGTCACGGTGACCTGAAATAGTAAAATGATTTTCGGATGATAACTCAAGTACGCTATTGCCTAGGATCATGACACTTCATAGGTACATTGATCGTGACTCGCAGATGACCCCTATCGATTTTTAGGTCACTAGGTCAAAGGTCAAGGTCACAGTGACAAAAATCGTATACACACAATGGCTGCCACTACAACGGACAGCCCATATGGGGGGCATGCATGTTTTACAAACAGCCCTTGTTCCCAAAATTTTTGTACCCAAATTTTTTATGGTACCCAAATGTTCGTATCAACATACACAATTGTGGTGATATAAATAAACTTAAATTGATGTTTTATATCCATCCTCTTCAAAAGCATCGTCACACCAGTACTGCCAGTACTTTGATTAACAAATGTCAAGAAGTGCCCTTGAATAGTCATGTTTTCATTTGGTCCTGACCCAAGAAGAGCCTAAACCCATGACGGACCATGTGCACGCAGAACTTGATTGAAAAAATCACAAATGATTGACCGTGATGTATCTGTTGTATCTGAAGAAGCTTCCTTGTATATTAAACAACCTTTGTTGCAAATAATATATATTGTATATTCAAATTTTGTATATCAGCGATGCCGTGGGCTCGTATGCAGAAAACCAGCGTATCACCGCGGTGCGTAAGGTGTTCCAGAGGGGTGTCATCAACCCAATGATCAACATAGAGCAGCTCTGGAAGGACTATGGCCACTATGAAAATGTGAGTGCACCCTTTATTGGCACATGGGGATGATTTTTTTATATTCAGATTTATTTTTCCTTAAAATATCAAAGGTTCAAATCCATAATTTATACGGAGGAGATCATGTCTTGGTATGAGTGGCTGTGAACAATGTGAAACTTGGGGACACTACAAAGTAAGGGCAAACTGAGTTGATCAGCTGGTGGTCCTGCACTGCTAGTGGCTTTTAACAGATAAGTATGGCCCAGGTTGAAGGTTAAGCTGCTTCAAACTTGTGTAAAGAGTTACTGTGAGTGCAGACATGTGTCTATCATTCGCACCAATGCATCAATTCTATCAACTCATCAGCAGTATTATGGAATGTTTTATTCTTCTTGCCAGACTTGCATTACAAACAATTTGTATTACTTTCAAATTATAATTATTTTTGGGACATTAATTTTCGTCAATTTTGTGAGGTGACCAATCCACAATTTTAACATAAACACATAATATGAAACATTATGAAGATGACCGGCACAAACTCCTGAAGTTTTTCTCGTATGTCAGAAATCCACAGGACATGTGTCAACGAAAAAGTCAATTATTTTTCAACCATGAAATTTCATGCCGACCAATAAATATGATTTAACAGTAAATGAAGTCTTTCCACCTGTAGAGTATCAATCCGCTGATTGCTAAGAAGATGGTAGAGGACCGGGCACGTGACTACATGAACGCCCGCCGGGTCTCCAAGGAGTATGAGGTGGTCACACGGGGATTGAACCGCAACCTGCCCTCTGTGCCGCCCACCAACACCCCTGAGGAGGCTACACAGGTAAGGGGGACAATTTGGATCTATTGTGTGAAATGAGCCTTGTCTTTGGAAAACTTGGCTTAATTCATGTGTGCAAAGTATTGTCCCAGTTAAGCATGTGCGGTCCACACAATCTAATTAGTAAAGACACTTTTTGCCTAAACTGAATTTTTGTTTAACCCTTGCCCACTCAGAAGCAAAGTGACAATGGCTATGTGCAATCAGCATAAAACCAGAACAGCCTGCTAGTAACTTGCAGTCTGTTCAGGTTTATGCTGTTTGCTGCTTATCAGTATCTAAGGGTTGGAAATGAAACCTTTAAAACTTGATTCTAGTAAGAAAGGTCTTTAATAACATTTAACTTTCTAAGGGACTACAAACACATCAAAATACATATCTATGTTGTTATGGGTTAAAAGGGACTTCCTGTAAGCAAAAAATTCCATAAAGCAGGCAATTTTGTCCCTGATTAGGCTGTGCAGACTGCACAGGTAAGTCTGGGAGGACATTTTATGCACATGCATTTTGCCCCGTTTTCCACAATGAGGGTCAAATATAGAATATTGGTGAAGGAAAAAATAAATATCATATAACAAGTAGACAAAGAATTTAATATATTTTTGACTGCTGTTAAAATAGACAAGTTTATCCTATAATTACATGGGTCTACCCAGTGTCATTTCCTTCTCTAGACAATCATATATGCACATAGTAGTAGGGTGACTTTCAGCTCAGAAGGTCATTATTTCAAAGGGTAACGTGGACACCATATTGCAACAAGCTGAGTCATATAATATTGATAAATATGTGTTAACCTTTAATGAGCTCATGGAAAACCTTTAAGAAAACTATTCAATCTTCAGTATTTCAACTAATAACTTAAAACTTTGGTTATTGGTAAGAACCATTTTGTAAGACAATTCCACTTATGTATATAGTTGCGTAGGTTCTCTGGTCTCATTAGCAAGCATGGAAGTTCCTCCTGACCAAATTTCGAAAATGCCTAAGCTGGTCTGGAGGTACACTAGCGGCATATGACAAAAGACCTAGTGTTGCACAATGCTTCTCTGATGTTCTTGTCTTGCAGTTTTCTGTTTAAAAACATGAAACATTATAGATATGTTGCTGTATATAGTATGTAGAAGAGCAAAACATTTGTTTCTTGTATGTCACAATATTATTTGCCAAGTTATACTCACTTGAATTTAAACGAATTTTGGATACTGCAGGTGGAGCTGTGGAAGAAGTACATCACCTGGGAGAAGGAGAACCCGCTACGGACAGAGGACCAGGCGCTTATTACAAAACGAGGTAGCACAACAGATAGATAATGCTTAATCAGTGATTGGAGTATTTGAAATAAGATTGTGTGTGACCTATTTATGTTGTCACATTTTGATATGAGCCCCGATATGTGAAAATGGGTCTTAATGCATGTGCTTAAAGTTTCGTCCCATATTAACCCATATTTAAGATGGTAAGTGCATACAAAAGAAAAAATTCTCTCTTATTTATTATGCCCCCCTTCGAAGAAGAGGGGGTATATTGCTTTGCTCATGTCGGTCTGTCGGTCGGTCCCTCCACCAGGTGGTTGTCAGACGATAACTCAAGAACGCTTGGGTCTAGGATCATGAAACTTCATAGGTACATTGATCATGACTCGCAGATGACCCCTATTGATTTTGGGGTCACTAGGTCAAAGGTCAAGGTCACGGTGACCAGAAATAGTAAAATGGTTTTTGAATGATAACTCAAGTACGCATACACCTAGGATCATGAAACTTCATGGGTAGATTGATCATGACTTGCAGATGACCCCAATTGATTTTGAGGTCACTAGGTCAAAGGTCAAGGTCACGGTGACCCGAAATAGTAAAATGGTTTCCGGATGATAACTCAAGAACGCATACGCCTAGGATCATGAAACTTCATGGGTAGATTGATCATGACTTGCAGATGACCCCTATTGATTTTAAGGTCACTAGGTCAAAGGTCAAGGTCACGGTGACCCGAAATAGTAAAATGGTTTTCGGATGATAACTCAAGAACGCATACACCTAGGATCATGAAACTTCATAGGTAGATTGATCATGACTTGCAGATGACCCCTATTGATTTTGAGGTCACAAGGTCAAAGGTCAAGGTCACAGTGACCCGAAATAGTAAAATGATTTTCGGATGATAACTCAAGAACGCTTTTGCCTAGGATCATGACACTTCATAGGTACCTTGATCGTGACCCGCAGATGACCCCTATTGATTTTTAGGTCACTAGGTCAAAGGTCAAGGTCACAGTGATAAAAATCATATTCACACAATGGCTGCCACTACAACGGACAGCCCATATGGGGGGCATGCATGTTTTACAAACAGCCCTTGTTCATATTTTACTTCACATGGAATCAAATTGTCATGTACTTCTTTTGCCAGCTTATGGAATTTTTAGCTCGGCTGTTTTCGGAGAAAACCCGAGGTATTTTCATAGCCAACTCATCGTCCTAAGTCCGCTGTCCGCGTCGTGCTAAAACCTTAACATTTTGTTAAGGTTTTGAACATTGGCTCTAAAATCAAAGTGCTTCAACCTACAACTTTGAAACTTATGTAGCTGCACCTTGATTCATTCTACATGCCACACCCATTTTTGGGTCACTAGGTCAAAGGTCAAGGTCACTGTGACCTCTTAAAAAAAATAAAAAAATCTGACAAGCTTTCATTTATTATGCTCCCCCAAATTATATTTTGGGGGGAGCATATAGTCGCTGCTTTGTCTGTCCGTCCGTGTGTCCGTCCGTGCACAATTTTTGTCCGGGTTATTTCTCAGCAACTAACGACCGGAATTCAATGAAACTTTATGGGAAGCTTCACTACCAAGAGGAGATGTGCATATTATCAGCGGGTTCTGGTCGGATGATTTTTCACAGAGTTTTGGCCCTTTGAAATTTTCTTTAAAAAAAATCTTGTCCCCCCCAACTACTGTGCCCTCAAGATGTTTCCTTTTATTTGAATATATAGTGCAATATTGTGACAAAAAAAAGCTTTGGGGAGCATCACCTGTCTCCGACGGTTTCTTGTTCAAAACTGCACCCGCAGCCGAGCGTGGCACCAGCTAAGCGGTGCTCTTGTTAAATTCATTCCATTATGTAACTAACAATCAAGGAGAGACTGCTGTTTGGTTTCAGTGATGTTTGCATATGAGCAGTGCCTGCTGTGCCTGGCCTACCACCCAGATGTGTGGATAGAGGCAGCCAATTATCTGGAACAGTCCAGTCAGCTGCTGACAGAGAAAGGGGTACGTAGCAGTCTTTAAACAAATCTTAGTTAAAAAAAGAGCTTAATGCATGTGCAACAAGTTATGTGTCCATAGGGCTATTATGCCCTATCTTTTCCACTTTTGTTTCAAACACATACATAAAACCCTCAACCGTTATCTGAAAGTCATGGATGTAGACTCACACAACAAAAATCAGGAAAAATATCTCAAAGAGTTTTGCCAAAAAATCTGGAAAAGAGTTATTTTATATAAACAATCAATGTACTCGAACATTTGAAAACTTGATCTGTAGGTCATTTAGGTAGGCTCACACTCCAAAAATAAAGTCTGTATCTGAAAGCGTTATGGAAAAAAAATCTGGACAAGTATTATTTCTAAGAAAATTCCTGAGTTCAAAGCCAGTAACTTTAGTGGACAGGAACAAAACTCAAACTTGATAATCATATAGATAGACTTACACACCAATCAGTCCAAGGCCCATAACTTCGTCAAAAATCAACAGGCCTGAACGAAACTCGAACTTGATCTGTAACTCATGCAGGTAGACTAACATACCAAAAATCTGGTAAATATCTTAAAGCGTTAAAGAAACAGAATGTCGGATGGATGGACAGACTGAACGACAGTCCGACTGCAAAAGGCCACCCCTTCAGGGATGACACTTTCCCCCTAGAATGAATTTCCTGTTTGAAGAGACATCCTTTAAACAAAAACTTCCATAAAAGCAGAAAGTGTTATCCCTGATTAGCCAGTGCAGTCAGCACAGTCTGATCTGGAACGACACTTAATACATGATTTTATTAAGCCCAGTTTTCCAAAATTAAAGCTCAAATTACCCTTACTTCTCCACCCCAGGACCAGAATGCAGGCAAGCTGTTCGCTGATGAAGCGGCTGCCCTGTTCGAGCGGGCGATTACCACCACCATGAAGGAGAACACTCTCATCTACTTCACATATGCTGACTTTGAGGAGGTATACCATGGAGCTGACCTGCCATTTTTCTGGGGCCTATTATGGCCCCATTTTTCGAAGTGTTATAGTTTTTAATGGTAAAGCCCCAAAAGTTTTAAGTAAGTTTGGTATATTTATACCTTTTTGTTTGCTTGAATTCTTTATCAATATGAATATTATTTTTTTTTCTAACCTGAAATTTGTTAATCTGCTTTTAACATGATATTTTATCAGTGATGACATAAATTTTAACTTTTTTCAGCGCTGTAAAAATAATATGTGATGAGCACATCATGTTATTTTGTTGCACTTTTGTGTGAAAACTTGTGTATTTCTTTTAACACTTGTTCCATGGAAATGATTTTCATTTTCAGTGTCGTATGAAGTATGAGAAGATACACAGTATCTACAAGAGATGTATTGCAGTGGAAACCATGGATCCAACACTGGTAAGTCCTTATACAAGCTCAAATAGTTAATGTGTTGCTTTTATACTTTCTTTAAAGGGATAGGTTGTGTTGTTGTTTTTTCGGAAAAAAAATTATCAGTTAAAATCTGCTTTTGCCAATTATAAATTAGGAATGTGTGACCTTGTGTTTTGTTTGAAATCTACATTTGCAATTTTAAAGTTTCTAACATTTAATTATTGATTGAGCACATTTTAAGGCATGATTTAATCGGATGTGTGTTGTTTAATTATATATTTGCAGCGATTTTCCTCCTTCTTTATAAAGTACCGGTAAACGGTACTTTCCCAATCGAGCGAAAATTCCCAAATTCCCAATCGGCATCTGAAAAAATCCCAATCGACGTCCGAATTTTTTCTCAAAACGATCGAAAGTTTCGTAACAAAACCCAACTTTCGGCGAGCGAACAAAGAAAATCGTATAGTTGTGTGTAACCACGCGCTCGATTAATATCGGGTTTTATTATTCAGCGCGTTCAATCAATAGAGTCGTTACTGTTTGCGGTTCTTTTGTCAGGCAGCCAGCGTACTGTTTGACGTCGGTTTGAAACCTTATCGTAGTTTGAAATGCCCTCCAGCACTGCCTCTGTGGAAAGGTTGTTCAGTCTAATGAACAATCTTTGCACAACCAATCGGAACCGTCTATCACAGGACACATTGACAGCTCTAATGATGCTGTGCAGAGAGGGATGCCAGCAACTGAGTGATGATCAAACATCAAAGATTGTTGTAATTTAAAAAAAAAATGAAACAGAGAGACATTGCTTTATAAGAGATTAAAACAACTAGTAATTGATTTTGTGTCTTCTATATAATATTTTGTTATTTATATCAACTTTATTACTTTTAGTAATGGACATTAAGGCATGCCTGCAAATGATTATTTTAATGGGTATGTTCAATTAAGTTTGAACTGTATGATGTATTCAACAAGACCCAAACTTCACGACGCGATTTTCCCAATTTAAGGATTTCATGACTCGATTTTCCCAATTTTGAGGTTTTCACGACTCAATTTTTCCCAATTGGACCGGTACGGGTACTTTTCCCAATTGGACAAGGAAAATCGCTGATTTGTTTGTCCTATCACCTGCTTGACATGGCAAGTAAACAATGTCATTGGGCTTCCTTGATTTAAAGTTCAGGTAGTCAGAATGGGCGAGATCATTTTCTTAATTTGAAAAACTCCATTGAAAAATGATTAAAAGTGTTATTAAAGAAAACGAAACATTTTATAAAGAAAATGCCAAATAAAAAGGTGTTTGTTACTAGCCATTTCAGGAGTTTCTATTTATAACTATTTATTAGCTCATCTATTTTTTGAAAAAATTGATGAGCTATTGTCATCACCTTAGCGTCTGCGTCCGGTTAAGTTTTGTGTTTAGGTCCACTTTTCTCATAAAGAATCAAAGCTATTGCATTCAAACATGGCACACTTTCTTACTTTCATGAGGGGACTGGGCAGGCAAAGTTAGATATATCTGGCAGGCTTTTTTTGACAGAACTATGTACCCTTTTTTAGCTCACCTGATTGCTTTTCTGACCGGTCTTTGTCCGTCTGTCCGTTAACATTTGCTTGTAAACACTCTAGAGGCCACATTTCTTGTCCCATCTTCATGAAACTTGGTCAGAAGCTTTGCCCCAATAAAATCTCGGCTGAGTTCGAAACTGGATTGTTCCGGGTCAAAAACTAGGTCACTAGGTCAAAAAAAAACAACCTTGTAAACACTGTAGAAGTCAAATTTTATGTTCAATCTTCATGTAACTTTGTCAAAATGTTTGTCTTAATGATATCTTGATTGAGTTCAAAAGTGGTTCCGGTCTGTTGAAAAACATGGCCGCCAGTGGGCGTGGCAGTTTTCCTTATTTGGCTATAGAGAAACCTTGTAAACACTCGAGAAGTCACAATTTTTGCCCAATCATCATGAAAGGTG
The DNA here is from genome assembly GCF_020536995.1 of Dreissena polymorpha. Lineage (NCBI taxonomy): Eukaryota > Metazoa > Mollusca > Bivalvia > Myida > Dreissenidae > Dreissena > Dreissena polymorpha. Next base: position 61,341,938 of record NC_068366.1, on the reverse strand, counting down.
GTCAAAACATTGATTTAATTGATATCTCGGACGAGTTCGAAAATGGTCCAGATCAGTGAAAAACCATGGCCGCCAGTGGGCGGGACATTTTTCTCTATATGTATATAGTGGCAGTTTTCCCTATTTGGCTATAGAGAAACCTTGTAAACACTTTAGAAGTCACAATTTTGTCCAATCATCATGAAAGTTTTTCAAAACATTGGTTTTATTGATATCTCGGACGAGTTCGAAAATGGTCCAGATCGGCGAAAAACATGGCCGCCAGTGGGCGGGGCATTTTTCTTTATATGTATAAAGTGGCAGTTTTCCCTATTTGGCTATAGAGAAACCTTGTAAACACTCTAGAAGTCACAATTTTTGCTTAATCATCATGAAAGTTGGTCAAAACATTGGTTTCATTGATATCTTGGACGAATTTGACAATGGTTCCAATTGGTGAAAAAACATGGCCGCCAGTGGGCGGGGCATTTTTCTCAATATGTATATAGTGAAAACGTTAACACTCTAGAAGTCACATTTTTGGCCCAATTTTCATGAAATTTGGTCAGAACATTTGTTTCTTTGATACAAGAGTTGAGTTCAAAAATGGTTTCGGTCAAACCTTGTGATCAAACACAATGTAAGTCACATTTTTATGCCCCCCTTCGAAGAAGAGGGGGTTTATTGTTTTGCTCATGTAGGTACATATGTCTGTCCACCAGATGGTTTCCGAATGATGAGTCAAGAACGCTTAGGCCTAGGATCATAAAACTTCATAGGTACATTGATCATGACTCGCAGATGACCCCTATTGATTTTGAGGTCACTAGGTCAAAAGTCAAGGTCTCGGTGACCCGAAATAGTAAAATGGTTTCCGGATGATAACGCAAGAACGCTTACGCCTAGGATCATGAAACTTCATAGGTACATTGATCATGACTCGCAGATGACCCCTTTTGATTTTGAGGTCACTAGGTCAAAGGTCAAGGTCACAGTGACCCAAAATAGTAAAATGGTTTCTGGATGATAACTCAAAAACGCTTATGCCTAGGATCATGAAACTTCATAGGTACATTGATCGTGACTCACAGATGACCCCTATTGATTTTCAGGTCACTAGATCAACGGTCAAGGTCACGGTGACCCGAAACAGTAAAATGGTTTCCGGATGAAAGCTCAAAAACGCTAATGCCTAAGATCATGAAAATTCATAGGTACATTGATCATGACTTGCAGATGACTCCTATTGATTTTCAGGTCACTAGGTCAAAGGTCAAGGTCAAGGTGAACGGAAATAGTAAAATGGTTTCCGGATGATATTTCAAGAACGCTTATGCTTAGGATCATGAAACTTCATAGGTACATTGATCATGACTTGCAGATGACCCCTATTGATTTTCAGGTCACTAGGTCAAAGGTCAAGGTCACGGTGACTCAACTTAGAAAAATGGTTTCCGAATGATAACTCAAGAACGCTTACACCTAGGATCATGAAACTTCATAGGTACATTGAGGTGACCCAAAATAGTTAAATTGTTTTACTCAAGAACGCTTATGCCTAGGATGATGAAACTTCATAGGTACATTAATCATGACTCGCAGATGACCCCTATTGATTTTCAGGTCACTAGGTCAAAGGTCAAGGTCACGGTGTTTTAACTTAGAAAAATGGTTTCCAGATGATAACTCAAGAAGGCCTATGCCTAGGATCATGAAACTTCATAGGTACATTAATCATGACTTGCAGATGACCCGTATTGACTTTCAGGTCACTAGGTCAAGGTCACGGTTACTTGACACAGTAAAATGGTTTTTGGATGATAACTCAAGAAAGCTTACGCCTAGGATCATGAAACAATATAATGGTCAAGTTGATAGAATTTTCTTATTAAATCAATCAAAAATGGAATTTATCATGTAGATGTTTTGAACATCTTATAAATTGGTTATCCATCTGACATGTGTGCATTATAATCATTGCATCTTTTTTTAAGATGTTTGTGGTTTAAAGTTTTTTTTGTTTTGGTAATTAAACACAAAGCACTAAATTGACAATTTCCAGACAGACTAACAGTGGGCTGACCTTGAAACGATGCAAGATGGAATGTAATTCATTGTTTGTTTTGTAATTTAAAATCTTAACATGTTAACTATGAAAACACTATACAATTATTATTTTGTTATCAGACTAGGACACTACAGTTCATATGTGCTCTAAAATCTACAAGTACACAAGAACAAACACACACAACTCAATTTGATATTAACCCATTGATGCCTTACATTGATTATGAGAGAGGGGAAAGAATGAGTCATGCTGAAGGATACACACATTGATTGTTTATGAAGTTAATGTATGGGATCAGGAAAACCATTTTGCTGTAATTTGTTGGTGTGTGAGCTCTGGTCAACAGGCTTTGTTTAAAGAAGACATTAACAATGGATATATGCTACTGCTGATAAAGGGTTCTAAAATATATACAGCTACATGTACCAAATTTAGGTTTGGAATGTAAATTGCTAACTGTTGGCTACATTGATCATGACTCACCAATGACCCCTATTGATCTTCTCGTCACTAGGTCGAAGATGACAGTCACAGTGATTCAAAATACAAAAATTGGTTTTCAAATGATAACTCAAAAACACTTAAACCTAGGATAAAGACTTCATAGGTACATCGATCATGATTATAAAAATACCCCTTTTGAATTTCAAATCACTACATCAAAGATCAACATCACAGTGACTCAAAACAATAAAATTGTTTCTTGATATTTACTGACAATTCTTACGCCTAGATTCATGATCTTCATAGTTACATTGATCATGACTGGCAGATGACCAACATAATGTTCAAGTCACTAGGTCAAACGTCTTAATAACAATGACTCAACACTGTAAAATGGTGTCCAGATGACAACTCAAGAAACCAAGGTAAAAAGTCAAAGTCACAATGACTAATATATTCATATTCACACAATGGCTGACATTACAACTGACAGCCCATATGCAGGCATGCATGTTTTACAAACAGCCCAATACATTTGGTAAAAATTCAATGAACACACTCTTCTCAGGTGAGCGAACTAGGGCCATCTTGGCCCTCTTGTATACTTGAACATTTGGTTAAGTTGTGTTTGAGGTCCACTTTATTCCTAAAGTATCAAAGCTATTGCTTTCATACTTGCAACACTTACTGAAACATGGTTAAAAAAACACAAATATTTTTATTATGCCCCCCTTGGAAGAAGAGGGGGTAAATTGCTTTGCACATGTCGGTCTGTGGGTCGGTCTGTCGGTCCATCCACCAGGTGGTTTCCGGGTGATAACTCAAGAACGCTTGGGCCTAGGATCATGAAACTTCATAGGTACATTGATCATGACTCGCAGATGACCCATATTGATTTTGAGGTCACTAGGTCGAAGGTCAAGGTCACAGTGACCCGAAATAGTAAAATGGTTTTTGGATGATAACTTAAGAACGCATACGCGGCCAACAGGGCGAACTCTGAACAATATAACTCAAGCAACTGGTCTGTAATCCTAAATCTATAATTATCAGTTCAATAAAATATCATCATTTGAGTAAAATAAAGTGGATCAGTAAAAATATTATCAGAATATGAGATTTTTTTGTATATTTTGTATATTAAATATTGTGTTTATGTTTAATTTTGTTGATAAATATAAATATAAGCAGGACAGGGGAGGTAATACACTATTATATCTTTCTGATATACAGGGGAAACAAATGCAATAAGTTTAAATTTCATGTTTAATAAATAGAGGATATTTGTTCATGTCAGTGTGAGATCAGTTGTTATATTTTTCATTGTCCCTTGACATATTGCTTTTATATTTTGCATACTTGTTTACCAACATCACCCCAACCTATATTCCCCCCCCCCCAAACTCACCCCCCCCATTTTTTTTGTAAACATCATCTAATAAATTACCACACCCCACATTATACCCCCTCTCACCCCCTACCCCCCACCCCCCCAATTTTTTTTTGTAAACATTAATAAATTACCACACCCCAAATTAATACCCCCCTCTCACTCCCCCTACCCCCCCCCCCCCCCCCCCCCCCTACTCCCCCACCCCCCAAAAATTTTGTTTTTGTTTTTAAACATCTAATAAATTACCACAACCCACATTATACCCCCCTCTCACCCCCCCTACCCCCCACCCCACCCCCCCCCATTTTTTTAAACATCTAATAAATTACCACACCCCACATTATACCCCCCTCTCACTCCCCCTACCCCCTCCCCCCCCCAATTTTTTTTTAAACGTTAATAAATTACCCCACCCCACATTATACCCCCCTCTCACCCCCACCCCCCCCCCTAACCCCCCCCCCCAAAAAAAAATTTTTTTTTTTTTAAACATCTAATAAATTACCACACCCCACATTATACCCCCCTCTCACTCCCCCTACCCCCCCCTACCCCCCAACCCCCCCATTTTTTTTTTAAACATCTAATAAATTACCACACCCCACATTATACCCCCTCTCACCCCCCAGCCCCCTACCCCCCCACCCCCCCTACCCCCCCCACCCCCCCATTTTTTTTTTTAAACATCTAATAAATTACCACACCCCACATTATACCCCCCTCTCATCCCCCTACCCCCACTACCCCTCCCCCAAAAATTGTTTTTTTGTCTTTTTTATTTTTGAAAGATCGTCTAATAAATTATTGAATATGAACAATTTCCCATGATGGCTTACGTAATACTGTCAAGCACTCGAATAGTCGAGCCCGCTGTCCTCTGACAGCTCTTGTTAGGTCACAAGGTCAAAGGTCAAGGTCACAGTGACTCGAAATAGTAAAATGGTTTCCGGATGATAACTCAAGAATGCTTACGCCTAGGATCATGAAACTTCATAGGTACATTGATCATGACTGGCAGATGACCCCTATTGATTTTCAGGTCACTAGGTCAAAAGTCAAGGTCACAGCGACTCGAAAGAGTACAATGGTTTCCGGATGATATCTTACATTAGGTCAAAGGTCAAGGTCACAGTGACAAAAAACGTATTCACACAATGGCTTCCACTACAACTGACAGCCCATATGGGGGGCATGCATGTTTTACAAACAGCCCTTGTTATTATTTTATTTTAAAAAGACTGTCCACCATCCCATCCAGTATATAGTCGCTGCTTCGTCTGTCCGTCTGTCCGTGCACAATTTTTTTCCGGGCTATTTCTCAGCAATTAATGACCAGAATTCAATTAAACTTTATGGGAAGCTTCACTACCTAGAGGAGATGTGCATATTATCAGCCGGTTCTGGTCAGATGATTTTTCACAGAGTTATGGCCCTTTGAAATTTTCCATTAACTGTACATATAGTGCAAATCTTGTCCCCCCAACTACTAGACGTTTCCTTTAATCTGAATATATAGTGCAATATTGTGACAAAAAAAACCTTTGGGGAGCATCACCCGTCTCCGACGGTTTCTTGTTGATTGAAGTATTTAGATAGGTCCCTTAACCTTTAAAAAGAAAAATAGATGAGCGGTCTGTACCCGCTAGCCGGTGCTCTTGAATGTACATTATAACTATGCAATGATGAACGGTAGACATTTTCAAGCCAATCACAGTGTGTGTTCTTTCATAACTCATTTCCCTATAGGCATACATACAGTACATGAAGTTTGCCCGTCGTTCGGAGGGCATCAAGTCGGCCCGTCAGGTGTTCAAACTGGCTAGAGAGGACAAACGATCCACATACCATGTGTTCATGGCAGCAGCTCTTATGGAGTATTACTGCAGTAAGGTAAGCAGTGGGTGTAGAATACAGGGCAGTTTTGGTTTAAACCTATTTATTTTTGCATGATTGCATCGAAAGACTAAGGCTGATAAAAAAACGCTTGAAGCCTTTTCCTGGGAAGAACCAGATCTTGGTGTTTGTGGGGGAGATCTAAAGAATGCTCCCACAGTGGGGATCAAAGCCTTGATCTCCCGGTTGATAGGCGGACACCATATCCACAATGGTACGGAGATACAGAGAAATTAGTTCATTTAAGGAAGAGTTTAGCCTTCCATTTTGGGGAATGTGGAGAGAACCGGGGAAGGGTATTACCTTTTAAACTTGAAGAAAATGTTATTATTTTATTCATCAGAAATTCCCTTGAAGAACCGGAAAACGCGGAGGGGACTTACGGTTGCGCTATGTCTGTCACATTTTTTTTGTATCCTGCGATAACTTTAAGTTCTTCATATTTTTTCATGAAACTTGAAACATGGATAGATGGCAATATGGAGATTATGCACAAATTCTGGTTGCTATGGCAACAAATAGACTAGAAATAGTAACAAATAGACTAGAAATATTGCTGAAAATAGTGGATCCTGCAATAACTTTTAAAGTTCCTCATATTTTTTCATGAATAGATGGCAAAATGTAGATTATGTACGTCATTTAATTTTGTTTTTACGTCAAGAATTCTGGTTGCTATGGCAACAAATATACTAGAAATATTGCTGAAAATGGTGAAGTTTCTCCGGTAGGGGACATGTATTGCTTGGCAATAGTCTTGTTTGCCTTAAAAATCATTTCTGGATATATTATGTTTGAGCCACGCATTGGGAAAAAGATGATTAATGCATGTGTGTAAAGTATTGTGTCTTATTAGAGACCTCCCTTTTCGCAGACTGTATTTTTGTTACAAAGTGACTTCCATTCAACAACAAACTACACTAACGGAAATATGTCATACCTTATCAGCCTGTGCAGACTTCACAGGCTAATCTGGAATGGCACTTTACACACATGCACAAAGCCAGATTATCCCAGAGTGTGGCCTATTTGGTAAAACAGCTTTGCTATCTGTAGTGTTGCAGGTATTAATGACAAATTGTCTTCTTAGGTCAGGAGCAGTAAGATGTTTATGACTTATTCCTGGACCCATATTCACCTACCCATTCGTACACTTACGGATAAAGTACAAACAGACTTATAACCAAGAAAAATACATCAAGTGTTTTTGCATATGTTCAGGCTACCATTGATGATTATGTCCTTAACAGAAAGTTTAACATGAAGAAAGATGTAGATAGAGGTGGTTAATGACAAGTTTGAGTCAAAATTAAAGCAATTCTTGAATATTCCAATTCACAGAATATTCTTAATTCTTAGACTGAAGTCTAAGAATTGTTTGGTGAATACGGGCGCTGAACACTAAATGTAGTTCCAGATAGTTATCCCTTTACCACTTAGATAAGTATTTTGACGCATTTGTAGTCACTTAAAAAGTTATATTTAACTAAAGACCTTTCTTACTAAATTCAAGTTATAAAGGCTTCATTACCAACCCATAGATACGGATGAGCAGCAAGCAGCATCAAACCTGAACAGACTGCAAGTTACTCGCAGGCTGTTCTGGTTTTATGCTGTTTGCACATAGCCATTTTCACTTGGCTTCTGAGTGGGAATGGTTTAAAGCGAGTCTATACTAGCTATAAAAAAGTGTAAAAGATTTAAAGTTAATATATTAGAACATAGAACAAAAATTCAGAAGAAGTCGACGAAATTAGATTTTTAAACAATTTATATAATTTTTTGACTCTACAGCAGAAATATATACAAAAACATGTACATTTTGGGGATATCCCAATTTTCTGTGCAGATTTGTTTGTACAACACAATTTTTGGTTGTGCAACAAAATAACCCAGATCTATGTGTTGACTTCAACATGCTCTTATTTTGAAATTTTAAAATCATATATGCTCGCTTTAATGTAGTTGAGGCCATGTTTGTATGTAAAAAGAAGTTTATATATTAACTCTTTACTTACGCGTACAGGAGAAGACAGTAGCACTGAAGATATTTGAACTGGGTTTGAAGAAATTTGGTGATATCCCAGAATACATCAGGGCATATGTGGACTTCATGTCACATCTCAATGGTAAGAACTCTCATGTGTTGCTTTATAACTGTCTCAATATGTAAAAGATATCAGAAACAAGCAAAAGTTAAAGTCAGAATTCTTTCAGGAAGTGTTGATACTAGCTTTAAGAATTAATGAAAGAAAACTTCAAAAATAGGCAAAAAAGTATAGTAAAATATTTTATGTATTCCGTCTTGAAGAAATCACTAATAGAACATCTCTTTTGCCTTGACCTTCTTTTAGTAACAGAAAATATTAAGGCAAATCGTTTTTATTAAGTATTTATTAAGTATTGTTCATAGAATGTTACAGATTCTTGAAATAGAGCCATGCACTGCGAAAACAGGGCTTAATTCGTGTTCTTAAAGTGTTGTCCCATTTAAGCCTGTGCCGGGGCTAATCAGGGACGACACTTTCGCTTGTATTGTATTTTTCGTTTAAAGGAAGTCTTTTCTTAGCTAAAATCCAGTTTAAGCTTGACTTCACAGGGTGATCTGCGACAACTCTTAACACACATGCATTAAACCATTTTTTCTCAGTACACTGCAACTCCAATATATCGCGGTTGAAGGGATCCAAAGATCGCGACCGTGATATATCCGGAGCGCGATATAAATTGTCAAGTTATTCATCATGTATATGCATGCATTAGCATAGTTTGGCAATCTCAAAACACACTATTTACTTACCATATTGATTTGTGTGTTACATCCATATGTTATTCATTGGTATAACACAAATCATTATTCTATATAAGTATTTTGAAATGCATATAATTAAATTTGTAATCCGAAACACCATTGTCAAATGTTATTGTTCAAGAAAGCATGCACAAATTAGACCCATTTACAAAATGACGTCATTCACCTCATGAAAGCATGGAAAGTTTGACAAACTGAGGAACATGATTCACCTCTCAATTAAAAGCAAGTAATTTACACTGTATCTAAAGCGCAAAGATTGCTGAGATAGGTCAGTATTGACTTGTGACAATTACAGTTATAATTGTATACACCTTCATGTGTTTACTGGTGCGTTTCGGCAGTTCAAAGCAAATTTAATAGAGAATGGTTAACACCCAAAATGACCTGTGATGTTTGACAAGTTGGATTATTGTTTATCGCAGTACACAGGTGCTAGAGTGTTGTACAATGAGAGCAAACAATCTGGTTAAATCTGGATTATGAATGTCGGTTTTAAGAAATTAAGGTTGGTGAAAAAAGGGTAAAATACAACTTTGAAACGGATTTTATCTCATCAAATTCTCAGATTTTAAAGCATGTTATTTAGAGATTATGCTCATCAGATTTTTGGGAGCCATAGCCGATTCGCGATATATTGGACAACGCGATATAAAGGACCGTGATATACTGGAGTTGCAGTGTATCTGGGTTTATTTTATTTCAGAGGACAATAACACCAGGGTGTTGTTTGAGAGGGTTTTGTCTTCTGGTCAGATAGCCCCTGAGAAGTCCATGTAAGTCACATTAGTTATTGTAAACCTATTTATACTATCTGAATGGAATCCTGGGCTTTAGGACACACAAGTCCATTTGCTGGGAAGAACCATTACTCTGTGTCTTTGAAAGTTCTTGAGAATTTCTGAGTGGGGATCAAATCTGGGATCTTCCGGTTGCATGGTGGACACCATATCCACACACATGACAGTCACAATAGTTGTAATCTGAATCTCCACAAGTTTGGAAAATATCGTCTAATCTCTAGGAAGAAACAAGGCTACCCATATTTTCTTACCATAGTTTGTTTCATAAAGATAATAAAATTTAATATTTTGTGTGGTATTGAAAGCATCTGACATGCATCAGCTTGGTTTGTAACCTATTGATCCTATTTTCAGAGATACACATGTATCCAGATAAGTTGCCAGGCTGTTAGTTGTTTATAACATCTCCCAGTGCACATTTCATCTGGTTTCTGTGTTTTGGTTTTCAGAGATATTCAGATGCGGTTTATTGCTTACAGTTGTTTGTAGCCTTGTATCCCTTAACACATTGCATCTGGTTCTTGTTATATATGAGATATCTGGAGCCGGTTTCTTTCTGACAGTTGTTTGTAGCCTTGTATCTCTTTTCACTATGCATCTGGTTCCCATTTTAAGAGATATCTGGAGTCGGTTCCTGGCGTTTGAGTCAGAAGTGGGGGACCTGGCCAGTATAATCAAGGTGGAGAAGCGGCGTTCACAGGCAATAGAGAAGGTAACCCAGTCCAACAATCTTACTGTTGCTTTACAATTGAGCCTCGCTCTGTGAAAAGAGGGTTTAATGTGGGTAAAGTGTTGTCCCAAATTGGCCTGTGCAGTCTGCACTGGCTAATCATTGGAAAACACTGCAAGCACTTGCATTTAACCCCATTTTTATGGAGTGCGACTCAATTTTATAAAATTTCTCCATGCAAAATGAGCAGTAATCTATGAGCCCTTACTAGACCTGTCTTGCTTGCTCAAGTTGTCATTACTTTCAAGGGTGTGCTGAAAGCCTTTAATTGGACACGATACATATACAGTCAATCTTGTGGATGCGACCACTTGTATTAAGCGACCTTTGTCTTATGCGACCGTTTTGAAATCCCACGGAGCTTTTTCGCTATATAATGATATAGTATTAAGCGACTTTTGTCTTACGCGACCAGCGACCGCTGATTTTTGTGTATTTTGATGTCCGAATCTTGAATTAAGCGACCACTAGGAGGTAAAAGTGGTTAATCTATTGATCTTTCAGGGACAAATCCGTGTTAATTGTTTATCTAAGCTGATAAGATGTACTGTTACACCTCTGCTTTGTTTTCACACCAACCATTATGATTATGCTTTGTCTCGTTGACCGGTTCTGACCGGTATTGTTGTAGACTGCGTATCAATTTATTGAGTTGAATAATAGAGGAACGTATTACGAACAGTCTACAGCTTAAATAGTTTACTATGTGGAACGTTAAGAGACAACGCCGATTTTTCCCGAGTATAGATAACAGGTGCAGAAACAATGCACTGTACGCGACAAACATTTCCTGAGAAGTGCGGAAAATAAACTATTAATCGGCAACATCTGTCGAAATCCGTACATTACCAATTTGTAATTATGCGTATTAGTAGATATTTGTTAGCCAATCACATTGTTATTTACTTAATAAATTTTCCAATCAGGTCTGTTTGTTTGTTTTCAATTGACGTGTTTTAATTTTTCAGCTCATTATGTATCATATTCGAGTCAGATTTCATTAAGCGTACATGCAGAAATTAAAATGTCAAAACGAAAAGTGTTAACGTTGAACGAGAAAATTCGAGTTTTGGAATTGTCAAAGAGTAAAAGTGCACGTGAAATCGCAGATGAGTTTTGAGCTGGTAAAACTCAAATTCAGAACATTCTGAAGCGTAAAGCCGAGGTGCTTGAAGACGTGGAAAATAATGTGTCAGGTGAAAAAAACGCACGAGGTGCACGAGGAACGAGGACTTTAATGATCTTGTGTTAACGTGGTTTAAGGATGCAACAACAAGGAGAATGCCTGTGTTGGGCCCTCTCATTTGTGCTCAGGCCCTTAGATTTGCGTCCGACTTAGGAATTGAGACGTTTCAAGGCTTCCACTGGCTGGTTAGCTTCGTTTCTCAGCACATTTTTAGCCAAATTCTTTGTTGTTTTTGCAAATAAATATTTACACACAATTCATTTATAATAAATGATAATTTATAATAAGTGAAAAAATAAAACACATTATAAGTAAAATATTGTTTATGTATTGTGTTTATATTCATTTTATTATAAAGTTAAAATCATTGTGGACAAAAGAGATTATCCTTTATATAGATTAAAATTGAGGGTAAGCATTCTTCCAGAATGGCCTTTTTTATTTAAAGACCATTTTATTAAGAGACCGCTGTTGATTACTCCCTTGAGTGGTCTCGTAATAGAAGATTGACTGTACTTTAATGTATTTAAATGTAAGACAATTTCATTGAATTCTTTGCTTGTGTTTATACCTGACTTAATTTAAGAACTTAAGTGAACAATTGGTTATTTCAAATTTGTGAGTATGATCAGACAAAATTTATTCAAAACATTTTTAGCTGGACTCTTCGCCGAATAGTCCGAGCTACACAATGCACCCATTTGTCACAAGTGGTGTCTGTGTAGTGCTCAGGTTAAGATTCATATGCCATATCTCCATAGTACTGTTTAAACAGCAGGTATTGAATAAGAGCAAAACGTATATGCCTGTTAACTAACTATGTTAAATAAATCTGTCTTGCAATTTAGTGGACTTGTCTCTTTTTGTTGAACATTTTACAAGCAATTACTCAAAAAAATGTATTTCTACTACAGATGATGAAATAAAACATAACATATGTGTTCAGTAATCTTTCTTAACATTTACTTACCAAGATCTATAATTGTGAGCAGCTTTGCTTAAAGATTAATGCCACTATTGTACTTACAAAAGTCCAGTTATGATAAGCATGCAATATGAGATAAAGGTTACAATCTGCATGCCACAAGTATATATCTCTGTTATTACAGCAGATATTCAATTGAAATTTCACACATTCTTTTAGATCATCATTTTATGTAACAGACCAAGGCCCATAACTCTTATCTGAAATTCAGCAGAATTATGCCCTGTTTTGTACGTACAAAAATTTTTCAGCAAATAGCAATACCATCAGTTTATGGTACTCTCACTGGTGATATCAACCCATCTATGTATAGTGTGGCGCTCACTGGTAAGATTGTGTTGTTTCAGATTCAGGAGTTTGGAGGCAAGGAAACGGCTCTGTTGATAGACCGCTACAAGTATGCTGACCTGTTCCCATGTAGCCAGTCAGAGCTCAAGGCACTTGGATATCATGTGAGGCCAAGTACTGATTCTACCTTATGTGATATGGGTTTTAAAGTTAGAAAAAAACAAAACATTTTAATTACTATTTTGGAAATTTTACTTGAGCATATTTTGATGACTATTTTGGAAATTTTACTTGGAACATAATAGGTTCTAGAATATACTGCAATGGAATGCAATTAAATAGAATTTATATCCAATCATTAGGTCATTGAAATGACGTACAAATCGTATTTATTTATAAACTGTATTGAAACTATTAGAGATCTAACAAACAAATGAGCATATAAACATTTATTAGCTAAACTGAAATAAGACGAACAATTGACATGACGGAATAATAAAACTAATCAAGGTAAATGAAGTGCTGATTGAACCAGTATGTTTTTCAAGGAAATGCTAGATAAACACACTTATAAAGCTACATACAATTGAGCAATACTTTAACTTGCTGATTCAACCTATATAAACATAAATTTAAAACATTGATAGGTAAATGTTGTTTGGTTAAACACTTTACTGTTAGGTAAAATTTGTTTTTAGCTCGGCTGTTTTCTGAGAAAACCCAAGGTATTGTCATAGCCAGCTCAGCGTGTCTGTCGTCGTGTTGTGTCGTCCGCTTTGTGCTAAAACCTTAATATTTTGTCAAGGTTTTGAACATTTGCTCTAAAATCAAAGTGCTTCAACCTACAACTTTGAAACTTCGTATGTAGCTGCACCTTGATTTTAATTCTACATGCCACACCCATTTTTGGGTCACTAGGTCAAAGGTCAAGGTCACTGTGACCTCCTAAAAAAAAATAATCTGACAAGCTTTCATTTATTCAAAACTGCACCCGCAGCCAAGCGTAGCACCCGTTATGCGGTGCTCTTGTTGTATATACTGATTGTGTGAAGATTAAATCTGATAAAAATGTCCAATTTCAAAGATCCAATTCTTGAACTTTTGTGTCAACTTCTTTAACACTTTACAGTCTTGAGGTCTGAAAGGATTTCCTGAAAACTGATACTACTTCACCATTGTAAGGGGGAAATCATTTCCTCTGTGGGTCGATTTCACACTCAATAATGACTCTTCACATATGAATCTTGAAAGCCAATCAGGGATGACACTTTCTGCTTAGACTGAACTTTCGTTTAGAAGAGTCTTCCTGTATGTTGATAGGACTTGATCAGAAGGTAAGTGGTACAGATTGTCTTGACCTTGGATTGTCTTGACCTTGACCCTGTTTGTTGACAGGACCTGATCAGGAAGCAGGTGGTACAGATGCCGTCCAGCAGGGTGGCCAAGATTGTGATGGAGGAGGAGGAGAGCAAGAAACGCCCCGAGTATCCCAAGCCTGATCTGAACCAGTGGCTGCCCTTCAAACCAAAGATTCTTGTCCGTAAGTGCCAAGACCCAGTATGTATGAAAAGCACTCTTAGATAACTGGGCTTTATGCATGTGCGTAATTTGTTGTCCTTGATTTGCCTGTGCAATTTTCACAGGCTAATCAGGGACAACACTTTTCACCTAGACTGGATTTTCTTGAAGAATTCATTAAAATGAAAAAATCTGTAAAAGCGGAAATTGTTGTGCCTAATAAGCCTGTGGGGACTGCACAGGCTAATCTGGGATGACAGTTTTGGCACATGCATTAGGCCCTTTTTGTTTCTGATTATGAGCATGAACTAAAGTTGTGGCTTCCTTTCAATTAGGAGTTTTAATTAACATTAAACTCTGAAGAGAAAAAACAATATGTATCTCTACACCTTTCGCCATGGATTATGTCTATATCTCTTTACCTATGATTTGATTCAAAAAGGGCAATTGTCAGTAACTGGCATGAGTATATGTGCTTATTACTGGTAAAGCAGCTGGCCAAGGAACAGTAGGAGTTTGTTAAGTGACCACCGAGATATGATGAATTAGTTAAAACAAAATACTACATGTGTATCTGTATACCTTGGCCTATGCTGTGTTGTTGCCTGTTGCAGCAAAGGACGCCCACATAGTTCCTGGTGGAGTGTTTCCTCCGCCTGATGCAGCTGCCTCACTGATGGCCATGATGCCCCCTCCAGAGTGCTTTCATGTGAGTATCTCCATGTCTGGGAAAACTGGGCTTAATGCATGTCCCAGACTAGCCCAGGCTAAGCAGTGACAACACTTTCCGCTCTTATGGTATTTTTCGTTTAATTGAAGTTTCTACATATTGAAAATCCAGTTTAGAGGGAAAGTCACGTTCCAAATTAGCCTGTGAAGACTGCACAGGTCAATCGGGGACGAGACTTTAAGCGCTTGCATACCGGCATGTTCTCACAGAACAATATAAACCATATGGATGTCTAATGATTTTATCCATAGTGGTTAATCATTTCATGTTGAATAAAGATATTAAAATGCTATGAGTACTAGATCTTGTTGGAATTCACCATCATTTGTGAAAATCTTGACATGTTTAATAACTGACTTTACTGTTTTTGCAAATATTCAATTTGGCTACTCTTCAATTACAGGGACCATTTGTGAAGATGGATATGTTCTTGGAGCACTTTAAGCAGCTTGAAATCCCAGATGGTATGTTTCTGTTGATAATGTTTCCACTTCTAAAAAATAGTGTTTTGTTATGAATGTACAGATTCATTTTATTGTAATATTTGTCAGTGGAAATTGCAGATAAGATGCCTGCAGAAAATATGCATACTAAATATCTAACAAACTATGAAAACAATTGTTATGTTTATTTTCTATGCCCGCCACCACTATAGTGGGGGACATAATTGTTTTGGCCCTGTCTGTTGGTCTGTCTGTTGGTTTGTGCCAACTTTAACATTTTGCAATAACTTTTGCTATATTGAAGATAGCAACTTCATACTTGGCATGCAAGTGTATCTCATGGAGCTGCACATATTGAGTGGTAAAAGGTCAAGGTCATCCTTCAAGGTCAAAGGTATAAAAAACTAAATCAAAGCGGTGCAGAAGGGGACATAGTGTTTCTGACAAACACATTTCTTGTTTTTAATAATTCAACAATTCTGGCTTGCTTTGTCAAACTGCTCATTTTAATTACTGCATTACGAGTGATAATTATTAAACTTTCAAAACCTGTGTTTTCCCAGCACCCATCATAGAGAACGGCTTTGACGGACCAATCAAGTATGATGCCGGTACCCTGCTTTCACTGGAGTACGCGTCTGGTCGCAAACGACGAATCACGGAGAACGAGGGAAGTGACGAAGAAGACTCAAACATGGGTCCTGCACCCCCTGTCAACGACATCTACCGCAGTAGGCAGCAGAAGAGGGCCAAGTGATCAGGAAGATCATTCATCGACCTTGACCTTGTACCATGACCTTGACCTTGTGGTTGAGGGCACAAAATGTTCATTTATACGAAAAGTAGGAGGTGAAATGTGTGACAAAACATGGACCTTTTAAGACTGAGAATAGTATATTGATACTAATAGTGTCAGGCCAAGTTACTGATGGAAAACATGTTTCTAGTTTCAAGTTTAATTAAAAATTCCCAAAAAGCCTATGACCATAGGTAAACAACATGTGCCTTTGAAGTTGGTGTCATATTTTTATCAAGAAAACCTGCTTTAACATTGTTTTGCGGAGGACTTAAAATAATTCTTGCATGTGTGATTGGTTGCATATTAAAAAAAAAACAAATATCATTTGCAATATCTGGAGGTTTCTTGGCAATAGTTGTTTTCATATCCATATACCGCATATGGTTTCTTTGCAGACAGACAGCTATTTATGATATTTTTGTTGAAAAAGATCTTGAAAGGTATAAAAGTTGTTACATTTGGATTGTTTGTATTATATAAGAATCTACCCATTAATGTAAATATTGCATTGAGAAAGTGCGTTTGATATTCTAATGATAAGACTGCAATGTTTTTATACATGACATATTTTGCCATGTAATAAAGAAGAGATGGTTATGTGATTGTTACTGATTGTGGTTGGTTTTGGGATATACAAAAAAAATGTCTGTATGTTGACTGTAAATTCACAATTGTGTGTGCATGTTGCATAATGGCATTACTAGGTTCGTAAGGAACGTGGTTGTGTGAAATAAACTTGCCCAAAGACTATTGTGTTGATTTCAGTGCAATAATTGCATCATCATCGCAGCATGCTCATTGTCAGTAATTGTACAATCTGGCCTACCTAGTGTTAATTTCTTCAGCTATATTGTTTCAACTTTTTGAACAAAAAGGATTTTCAGTGTTGACATTTATGTGAGTTTGTAATCGCTTTAAAATATGTAATATTCATCAGTAAATGATCTATACACAGACCGTATTATTCTATGTGTTTGATCATTCGTAAAACAAAATCAAGATAACTTAATAATTTGAAAATGTTTAAATAAAATTATTAAAGTAAAAAGGATCATTTTTTTATATAGAAAACATGGTCGTAACTGGCTTAATTTTAATTGGTTGCCCGCAAAGTATTTTTGAAGAAAATTAAGTTAAATACAAAAATGACTTTGAAATGTGTTAGAATTTTGCAAGCAAAAATGTTTATCAGGACAGATAATGTTTTCAAGCAACACCAACCTTAGCATGCCTAGCTTTATTCTATTACTTATGTAAGAAGTATGATAATACAACGACATCAGCGTAAACAACTTGTGTTTTCAAAGCACACAGCAAATGTCTAATAATCTCCCTCGAAGAATTGGGTTAATAAGCCCTATTGGTAGAGCCACCGACTAATAATTGGGTAATCTCAAGTTTCATGTATAGCCTGTCAACATATTTTGTGTGGGTTTTGGTCATGAAAAGAATTTTATGGCCATTCTCCTCATTCAAGTAGGTCATAAGTATATGAACTATGTACTGGTAAACAAGCCTACCAAGAAAAAGTGTTGATAGGTTAACGAACAGGCGTGATTTGATTGAAATAGTTCAAAATAATCTCCATTGAAATATAAATTATCTCAGATTAAGGCGTAATGTTCAATTATAGATGATAGACGTTCCGTATCTTATTTATGGACATAATTAATCATATGGGTCTACAAGTCAATATGCAGGAAAGCAGGACTATCCTATTTGAAGTGTGCACCAACACTAGAAGCACATGAGTTCTTTGTACTGTGAGTCAATATGGAGTATCACACCTATGCATCATATGAGTAAAATATCACACCTGTAAGTCATTGTGCAGTTTCGAACCAGCAAGTCGATGTACAGGGTGACACCTGTGAGTCAATGTTCAGTATTGCATCTTGTGAGTCAATGTACAATTTCACACTTGTCAAGTGAGTTGATATACAGTTTCAAACCTGCAAGTCAATATACAATATCGCATCTTGTGAGTCAATATACAGTATCACACTTGTGAGCCAATTTACATTATCACAACGGTGAGTCAACGTACAGTATCACACCTGTGAGTCAATGTATCACACCTGTGAGTCAATCCACAATATCACATGTGAGTCAATGTACAGTATCACACCAGCGAGTCAAATTACAATATCACACGTGAGTCAATGTTAACTATCACATATTGTAAGTTCATGTACAATATAACCCTTTTGATTCAATGTACAGTATCATACATGTGAGTCCATGTAGAGTATCACATCTGAGTCAATATACAGTTTCACATCAGCGAGTCAATGTGCAGATTCACACCTGTGAGTCAATGTACAGTAGTACATCTTGTGAGTCTATGTACAAATGTATATCTTGTGGGTAAATGTACAGTTACACACGTATAAGTCAATGAACATAATCACACCTGAGATTCTATAAGCTGTATCACACATGTGAGTCCATGTACAGTATCACATCTCTGAGTAAATTTGCATTATCACACATGTGAGTCAATTGTCAGTATAACACATGCGACTCGATATTAAGTATCGCACCTATGTCAATCGGCAGTATGACACCTAAGTGTCAATATGAAGTATCAAACCTTCGAGTCAATGTGCAGTATCACACCTGTAATTTAATGTGCAGTATCACACCTAAGAGTCAATATGAAGTATCACACCTTTGAGTCAATGTGCAGTATCACAACTGTGAGTCAATGTGCAGTATCACACATGAGAGTCAATGTGAAGTATCACACCTGTGAGTAAGTGTACAGTTTCACACATGTGAGTCAACATGCAGTATCACACCTGTGAGTCAATGTGAAGTATCACACATGTGAGTAAATCTTAAGTTATAAACACCTGTGGGTTATTGTACAACACAAGACCTATTTGTGTCAATGTGCAGCATCACAACTGTGAGTCAATATGCAATACCACACACGTGAGTAGATGTGCAGTAATGTGAGTCATTGAACAATTAAACACATGTGTACCAATGTGCAGTATCATTAATGTGAGTCAATGTGCAGAAGCACACAAGTGATGTAATATGCAGTAGGACACTAGTTAGTCAAAGTGCAGTATCACACATATGAGTCAGTGTGCAGTATCACGCATGTGAGGAAATTAACGTTATCACACCTTTGAGTCAATGCGCAGTATCACATATATGAGTCCATGTGCGGTATCACACCTGTTGGTCATGGTGAAGTATTACACATTTGAGCCAATGTGCAATAAAACGCATGTGTTCCAATATGCAGATCAATGTGCAGTATCACACATGAGGAGTCAATGAGCAGAATCTCACATGTGAGTCAATATACAGGATAAAACAAATATGCAGTAACACATCTGCGGTCAACATATAGTAGCACATCTGGAAGTCAATATCTAGTAGCACACCTTTTAGTCAATGTGCAGTATCACACCTGTTAACCAACGCACTTTATCACACCGGCGAGTCAATGTGCAATGCACAAGCATGTGATTCAGTGTGCAGTATGAAACCTATGAGTTCATGTGCAGTAACACACACCTGTTAGGCATTGCATAGTAAAACACTCATGTGCCAACGTGCAGTAGCACAAAAGAGAGTCAAATTACAGTATCACACCTATGAGTAAATGTACAATGTAAATCTGTGAGTTTATGTAACCTATCACACCTCTGAGTTAATTTTCAGTATCACACATTTAAGTCAATGTGCAATGTAAAAGACTAAGATGTCAATGTGCAGTAATATACATGGAAGTCAATGTGCAGACACACATGAGGTAAATGAGCTGTAACATAACTGGAGTTGCATG
Organism: Dreissena polymorpha; assembly: GCF_020536995.1. Lineage (NCBI taxonomy): Eukaryota > Metazoa > Mollusca > Bivalvia > Myida > Dreissenidae > Dreissena > Dreissena polymorpha. The sequence continues at coordinate 61,322,062 of NC_068366.1, read as the reverse complement.
TGCAGTTCCACACCTGGGGATGTGCAGTAACACACAATCATTTCGATTTGAAGTAAAACACCTGCAGGCTAATGTGCAGTAAGACACATCGAGGCCAACGTACACACACAGGGTTAAATAAAGCAAATAACACGAGATGAAAACGAAATAACACACACAGTATGCCAATATGCATTCACACACATGCAGTTACACCGATGAGGTCCATGTGAAATGAAAAGCTTGCAAGTATATACAACTTATATACAAGGTAGAGTTATAGACACACATAAGGTAAATGAGCTGTAACCTAACTGGAGTTGCATGTGCAGTTCCACACCTGGGGATGTGCAGTAACACACAATCATTTCGATTTAAAGAAAAACACCTGCAGGTCAATGTGCAGTAACACACATCGAGGCCAATGTACACACACAGGGTTAAATAAAGCAAATTACACGAGATGAAAACGAAATAACACACACAGTATGCCAATATGCATTCACACACATGCAGTTACTCCGATGAGGTCCATGTGAGATGAAAAGCTTGCAAGTATATACAACTTATATACGAGGTAGAGTTATAAACTCGATGCAGTAAAGGAAAGCCCACCCTTTCACATTGTCGATCCAGCGTTTCTTTTATTGACATAGAATGGGATCTCACAATAGCGTGCTCTGGATCTCAGTCTTGTACAGGGATTCGTGTCTGGTGACATGTCCAAACAAGGCCAGCTTTAGTCGTTTGACGGTCGCCATGAGGGGTTCTTGTGGGCAAACAAGTGCCGCTGTCATGTTCCAGACGTACTCGTTGGTAGTGTTCTCTATGTTTGAGATGCGGAGCAGTCTTCGTAGACACTTATGTGCGAGGCGCCGACGTTTCGTTGCCCTACAGTTAGATGGAGACTATGAGAGACTTGTAGAGCCTCTTCGTGGGGAAGCTGATTGAGCTACTTATCCATTGCTCAGACTGGCTATTGCTGCGGTCGCCTTGGCCATTGTTATTCGGACCTCAGCGGTACTAGCACGATGCTTGGACAAGGTTGCTTACAAGTAATTGCAGCTGGTCACTTCTTCCAGCGTTTCCCTGTTCATGTTGATGTCTTCACTGGAGTTATTCAGGATGTTAACCATGGTGTTCAATTCCTTCGTGCTGACCTACATCCCGTCTGCTCCTTATCTTTCAAAGAGTCTGTCGGTGAGGTCTTGGAGTTCACTGCTGGTGCAACCTGTCAGATCTATATCATCAGCTAATCTTAAGTTGAAATTGGTCTTCCAACGACTGAGATGGAGTTGTTCTGGCCGTGAAAGATCTCCTGCAATGTCATCATAAGGACCATGTTAAACATGAGGGGAGCAGACGCTGCTGGCGTTTACGTAGAGTTCTTGGCTGACTTGCATCAGCACTACGTCAATGTTAATTTTTTTCAGAACCTTCCAAATGCCATCATGCCACACGCAGTCGAAATATTTCTCGATGGTAAACAATATGTGCCTTTTATACCGTAATAAAACATACACAAATAAACGCAATTAATAGTTCTTTGTTTTTTATTCAGTTGTTAACATAATGTTTCCATATAATTCTTTATATTAGTTGTGAATGAATACTTACATGTACCCCGGGTACGGTTAAAATACTCAAACGTACCAGGGAATTTTAACGCTAAATCGGTCGCTGTCGGCTATTTTTTTTTGAAAATAATTATGTTCACATTTATTGCAATTTTCTGTTAAATGGACTCTTTATTATCGGAATTCTTACTAAAATTCATGTTGATGAAGTTTTTTTTCAAAAGAGATGTTTGTTTGAGATATACAATATCGTTTTACGGTAATTGGTTGCGCGTCTTACAACATCGGATTTTGGCGGGAATACAACTCAGGTACAGTCTTATATCGACCGGGTACGTTTAAGTATATTTACCGTACCTGGGGTACATGTAAGTATACTTAATGGTACCCGGGGTACATGAAAGTAGTACCTGAGCCGACAATGACCAATCGAGCCCAAGTTACTTAAAACGTTTCCAAGACATGACAAAATCCGTCCAAATCCATCCGGGTAGAACCCCATACGGCCGATGAAATCATGCTTTCATTATTTAATTGATGTTGTTGTTGATTGTGCAGGGCCGTCGTCGGCCTTTTCAAAATGGTCAGGCTCTAAAAGCCGGAGGCCTGCGAGCGCCGAAGGCGCGAAGCCACTAGGGGTGGGGGGGGGGGGCTGGTCTGGGGGCATGCCCTCCTGAATTTTTTTTAACTTGTTGAAACATAAAGGCTAAATCGTGATATCTGCGAGCTTTGAGGCCAAATAGATCTTAACTCATTTAGCCTCTTTAATTATTATTTTTTTGATATCCCATGAAAATTTATGGGCTCAAATAAATCCTTCCGCTTTTTTAAAGTATTTTCGTGTATGTTTATTCTTGGATTTGCAGAGAAAATAATGAATACCCCAGATAGCAGACCGACGTTGGCTTCTAGGTGAGGGGGGGAGGGGGGGGGGTCCGGGTGCATGCATCTCCCCCCCCCCCCCTCGGATTTTTTTTAAACATAATGGTTAATCTCATTTACCCTCTTTATTGATATTTTTTACATCCCATTAAAATGTATTGGCTCAAATAGTTTCTTCGGGGCATGATGTTGGCGTCGGCATGTTAACTTTGGGCCAACGTTGGCCAAATATCGGTTGGCCAACTTAGGTTTGCAACTTCTGTGGGAATATCTGCCAATGTTGGGATTCATTATTTGCAGTATAATATAAGATTAATTCTTAGTCGAAATGAGCAGTTTGGATTTATAAAAAGATGGGTATGTCAGGATAGGGCTTCCGTAGTTTTATATTTTGTGCAGAGGGACACCATGATATAGCTCTTTTCCGTTGTTGTTTTTTTAATTTGAAGAGACAGGGTAAAATGATTTTGATACAAGATGATCTGTCTCATACCTTCAATTGAACGTCAGACAGATATCAACATCTGCACAAGCATTGCCGTCCAAGTTACGGTACAATATTGCATTTCTTAGGTTAAGCTATAAGTAGGGATTTCTTGGACTATTAATTTCCTTCAATATTTGAGCGACGGGCATATAGCATTTTTCGTGTATTTTTTATTATTGCAACATAGCGATGGTTATCATTTTAATCACTTTGATGTCTTTCGTCTTTTCTTGGAAAAAATTCGTCTGCATCTTCCGGTATAAACATCCTGGAAAATGGAGTGTACGATGGCTCGTTTGTACCAACGGAAAACAACGAAGTTAGAAAACGGATAGAACTACCGGGATTTTATCACTTTTGCAACAGCATCAGTTTTGTATTGAACATCGGCGTTTTTTTTTAGATAAGGAGGCATGATAAAATATGTCTGATCCAGAGGAGATTAAGCAATTCATCTCCTAGCTCAGCCTTCTTTTCTCCATTTTTTTGTCAAAAAGTGGTCAGGTTATAGCCTGACCGGCCGACGACCCACGACGGCCCTGTTGTGTCAATGTCATAGTCTAGGCTGTTCAGACCTGCAAACTTGCCACATATCAGTGTTTGAAATGCCTGTTCTATCTCTAGATCTTTGATTTTCTAACTAGATGGTTAATGGTCCTAACGTTTAATTCTACCAGGTATGACTTTTGGCTTTCCCTAACACAGATGTTATAAGCAGACAAATCACTATCATCAACGACTACCGGTACGTATTGATTTTTTTGTTGTAAAACGGGTTTTAAATGAAAGTTCGATCGCACGGCATTTACATTAGAAACAAGAAATATCTTTAAAAAAGATATACGGCGTTGATTGTGGTCGATGTTTATGAACGATCAAAAGTTATCTCTATGAGATAAAAAGTAGCGGATGCCTTTTTTCTGCGCAGTTCTTAGCTACATCACAAGCAAATCAATTACGGGGTGTTGCGCCAGATTTCGTGGCTTATTTTGCTTATGTGATATTTTTACTCAGATGTCTATATTTACAGAATAGAAAAACACAAGAAACATGAAAATAAACGAGTGCATATAGGTCAGCCGGCAATACTCGAATCTTATTTAATTGCATAATTATAGTATAGTGAATTATTGTGCTCATGCTTAATAAACTGGTCAAAATGGATAAATATTTCTAATTAATTTTATCAAAATTGGTCATTATCATGCAAATGTTGAAAACATATTAAAAATCGATGATTGGCATACCACAATAATATTGCCGAATATCTTTATTTAGTATCTTTCTGATCAAAACAGACTTCAAGTGCACAAAGTTTACGAGACGGCGTTTATATAAAGATTTTGCAACTGACCGCAAACTGACCTTGATACCTTGCGGATTGGAATGCAATGCATTTAAGTTAGGTAACAATTCTGCTGCTGAAACGACGGCTTGTTTACGCCAACTGTACTCGACCAAGGCAACAGCTGTGCCTAAAATATTGATAAAGCGACTAAACGAACTATTTACTCCATCAGACAAAAATAGCATAGATTCCAATTTTGTCCTTCAATGAAAAGGTCGCAACCCCTTCTGCGAACTCCGGTGATGAACTGTATATAAACTCTGACTTTCGCGGGTTGAAATGCAATGCAAGTAAGTACTAAATATGAGAATATAGCCTTTAGTATAAACGCTTTTGCGCTGGTAATTCTCTGAAAATAAAAGGTGAACGCACAAACTGTATTTATATCGAAAATTGATTGTAAAACTGTTCTATCTATTGAGCCTTTTCATTAGAGATAAAATTGTTTCATGCAGTAAAACAGTGTTACAAAGACGGGGATATGTTTCCAATGTTCTGGTGTTATACTCAAATCAGCCAATGGAATAAATGAAGTGTATTCATTCGTACCTAGCCGCGGGAAATTTTGTTTGCATATTATTGGATACTTACAAAGGTCAAGTCAGTGTGAAAAGCTGGCTTAATACAGCTTACGCCGAAAAACATTTACGGACCCTATGCTGCTAAGAAACGAAATATGTATGAAACACGTACATTGTAACATATAAACGACAAATCAGTGTTTTAATCAGAGATTTTTTATCTATAACAGTTAAAATAGCATAAATCGTAAAAATAAGCAATTGTGAACACTTGTAATAAATCTAAAAGCGTTCTTTTAAGGTCTTTAATTTAAAACAACGCCCGTTGTGATTTCGGATAAAAATGTTTCGATGTAGATGCTGGACATCGTTTTTTCTTCTTCTGTTTAATGACGTGAACAGAAAGCTTCATAGACATTTTGACAAAAGAAACCATTTAGCAAAAGCAGGAACAGAACAAATATAATGATAAGCACTTAACTGGTGAAAAAAGAAGACCGGCCATTGTGCAGTCTCGAGATGAGAGAGGCCGCAATCAGGGGTCTAGTATTTGAAATTTGTTATCTTTGTCAGCGTCTTCATTTATGATGTCACTGAACTAAGAACTTAATCCAATCAAACCCGAAACATTAACATTATTTCACAAGTTACGCCAGTGTGGTGATAAGTGACAACAATCAAATAAAGAAAGAACAGAAATGTTGTTTGTAACCTATTTAATCGAACGTATTCACAATCGATCAAACAATGCACGTGACATTGCTGCAGACGACGCTCGACGAAAACAAGTCTTGTTTCACACTCTTTTTTATACAAACCTGTGCAGTTGGAGTAAAAATGTACTAACTTGGTAGGGAAGGTGATTGTTCATCGTCTATGTATCCTTGCATACTTGTGCACATATTATATACCGGTGATTTGTATCGAAGTTAACAAAATTGTCAAGAAATTAGAAAAACATTGTTTTATCAGTTTATTCCATGTCAATGTTGACATTTTTTATGGGGCCTTTTCACAGATTTTGGCATGTTTTGAAGTTTGTCATTAAATGCTTTATATTGATAAATGTAAACTTTGGATCTAAAAAGCTCCAATAAAAACTTGAATAAAATTAAAGAAAATAAAAAAGTAACCCTCAACTGGGCTTGAACAACTGAGGTCAATCCCTGTATAAAATGGAGTAAAAGTATATGCTTATACCACTTGGCCATCCTTCCTCACATAATGTTTGATGTATTTATTACTTTATTTAAGCAATCCTCTAAGTATCACAAAATATAACGACAACAAAAAACTCTCCAAATTATTCAATTGTTTCACGTTGCAGCGCTTTATAATTTTCAGGTTTTTAAATCGTCAAAAGATGCATAAAATAGACATTTTTGAGCAAAGTAAATGTTCAGTATTACTGTTTGCTCATAAATATAACTACAACCAAAATGTGTGATTCTGAAACAATTTTTTTTAATTTTGTCAATTTACCAAAACGTGAAAAGGCGCCTTTAACTTCTAAAAAAGTGAATCTTTTATGCTTACAAGGAGTCTATTAATATGATCTCAGTCTCAGCCAAACATGGCCGGACCGACGGTCATGTCCTGTAAAATTTTGTAAGGTCCGGCCTGTCGGTCAAATATACATGACCGATTGTCAGGTAAAGAAAAGAGAACCAATTATTTGGTTTGTATAGGTTTGTCAACGGCTATGAAAGTTTTTTGAGGTGCAAAAATAGCGATAGCGTCTTTATACATGTGCTTTTCCATACTAACGCTCTTTCTGCTGACAGAATTTTCCGACGGCATTTGATTGGTCCATTTTTATGCATCTTACGAATGTGGGTCAGGACGGTCAAATCCATGACGGCCTAGTCGCTTTTAAAACAAGATAATCATAAACCTGATTATTAAAATTTAAAGGATACAGATATCAATTTATGTGGTTGTAATAGCAATAGTAATGTATAATAATGATCATTGTCATTTTGAACCGTTATTATCTTGGCTGTCAATGTCCATGCGTGAAAAAGGCTGGTTGTCAATTTTTTTAGGCCGTTGTCGGTTTAGGCTGTATTGACCAGACTCATATCTGACATGCGCGCTAAGCGTAGCTTAGAAACAAGTATCAGCTACTTTGGTTGGAAAATGTTCGTAAGATATTACAAATGAGCGATTGCCATTTATATTTACTGTTAATATTCTTTGAACATTAACTTAACAAGACTTGTACCATGTATGGGGTGTATATCCTTAAAAGGAGTCTGTCAATATGTTCTTTATAGATGTTGAGTTTAATTGAATAAATGTTGTTTACCTATGAGAAGTCTTTTAACATGGTGTAATTGATACAGGCATCTAGCATGTCTATCCGTTGTATCGGCCCTCTTAATGAATACATACACATTTTTTAAGTGAACAAATGTTTTTCAAAGCCTCATGCTGTGATCTTACAAAATTGTGTCATTGGTAATCTGGAATTAAAATTGTAGTCGTTCAGTTCAATAAAGGTGTTTGTGTCAAAAAAAAAGTTGTTTAATCTATTATTGCTTTTGTGTGAAAGTACAGTGTGATCATAAAACTGAAACCAGAAAGGTTAAATTCCACAGAATTATGTTTACTGCGTGAAGAAAATATTTTGTGAACAGTTTGATAATAAGGTGTAAAAATATTTCAAATATTCATTGGATCATTTTTTATGGTAACTCTTGATCAACTGTCAAATTTTGGTAGTAATTATGGCGTTAATTGTTTTCTAATAATTGTATGTTGTGCAAAGTGATAGAAAAGACATTTTTGGTTGTGGTAGCTAGAGCTATTTAAAATCATGTTCTCAAAGTTGTTCTATATGACACAGCTACATATTAGTAATTTGTGTCCTTCTTTCAGATTTTTGTAAGAACATTCTTAGAGATTGTCAACTGATTATTGCAGTTGTACAAAAAAGAATGCAAACACAGAAAGAACCTTTCTTTAAACCACTAAGAAATGATCACCAAAGCCAAGAGGTAAGAAAAAATTGTTTATTATAAAAAAAGGGTATAGAAATCCTTATACCAATATACAGATACAAACACCTGCAGTATAGATTAAAACAGTCTTTCAATGTCGATCATCCTTTTGGACATGGATAGTACAACTGAATGAGATCCAGGAAATAACTGACCCTAATGACCATTAAAATAAGGTCAAATTGATTTGCCAGTAAAACGGAATTCAGACCATAAATAGTTATCAGTTTAACAGTCTTTTGGGCCAGTAATGATTTAATGAGTCTGATTAAATCAAAATGCATTGTTCTTAGTGCATGTTATAAAGTCATACAATTATTTTATTATGTAATATTGTGCTCTATATTATAATGATATGTATATACTTACAATTAATAATTGTGTTTGTTATAATAAATATCATATTTTTATGTACAATTTTAAAAATGATCCAGTCCTATAGTCTTTCTTCTGAGTATTTCAAATACTTACAACTTATATTTGGTTATGTCGGAATATAATAATTATTGTTTTTATGATTTGTATTCTTTTTTTTTCAGAAAACAAGACAGAGTAAAAATGGTTGGTGTTTTTTATATTTTTTTAATTAGTTTTGTGTTTGTTTCAAATTTGGATCTTCAAAATTGCCAAATTAGTTTTCCACTACTTTTCATTGTCATATCAAAATTGGATTACAAGTAAACAAATATATTATGATTAAAGGATTAATTTGTGAATAGTCTGCTCTTAAAAAAAATTGAGCAGGCTTTAGTGAGCACTTGATTAACAGAGGACCATAGTTGAATTCATCATCTTTACATGCATTTTAAAACATTGAACCTGAGGTCGCTCTCATGGATTACAAAAAAGTTCTAGTTAACCAAGGTCTCCTGTTATATAGGTATATCAGAAATTCGGCTACTTCCCAATTGAAAATAAGGTCTTTTTTTCCCAAAATTGATAGAGGACTTTCCCAAAAAATAAAATAAAAAAATAGACATATTGGGCTTCTCCCAAATTGAAAGCAATGAGCTTTATATGATTAAGAATGCACCTCAATGTGTCTTTTAATACTTATGAGCAATGATAAGACCCTGTTTCAAAAACTTTTAAAAACGGTCTTCCCAAAATGAGCAGTTATCACGCACGAAATTCCCAATTTAAAAGGCTAGGGCCTCTTCCCAATTTCCTGATGAAAAGCCCTGTATGTTCAATAAAATGCTTATTATCTGAGAACTAAAATTAAGTTCAATAATTAGAAATGATACATACCGACTTTCAATGTTGAATAAGTACGTGTATATGTTATAAAAAAAGTACTTTAATGATACACATTCATGTATACAACTGTACATGTTGTCAGCATTATTCTTTTTTACTTTATATCTTAAAAGTTACACAAAATTAATGTCAATAAACTTTGAGCATATAAGTTTTATAATTTTTAGGCCTTTTTAATAATGGGACATTTTTGAGAATGCTAACCTGTAATTTGTTTACACAGTGATTTATTCTCCCCTGTCATACAGTTTTACATGGATGTCACCTATGAACAACCTTTGCACATGACATGTGTAAAACAGGGACAAAACATGTACTAAAGTTATCAATGCTCGAGTTTACTGTGGTAATTTAAGGTATCAACAATTTCGCGAGGATTTGAGTCATATTAGGCATACTCTAGGTCTTTTATTGATATATGCTAAAAAATTTAAGAAGTAATACTGAACTTTAAATGTTGTGGTTGCTAATCTGGTACTCTTGACCAGCCCTCAGCGAACAGAGGACCCTAGTCTAATCTATAATTTTGTAATTGCACCTTGAAAACTTTGCGTGCACAGTTGCTCGACTAGTGCTTACTATGTTGCCCTATTTACAGTCAGTTTAAGACAGACTGAGGACCTTGCAGTGAATTCAGAGAGGCTCACATCATTGCATGCCAAGTTGCACCAGGAGGCAGATCGCATCAGGCAATGGAAATACCAAACAGAAAATGACCTCAAGCAAAAGGTGGGTAGGGACTTTCAGAGATATCAACATGCACAGACTATTTTTATGCCCCTCTTCGAAGAAGAAGGGGTATATTGTTTTGCTGGCTGTCTACTGGAAGACCTGTCGGTAGACCAGTCTGAATGTCGTTAGACCAGTTCCTTTCTGATCAATAACTCGTCAACGAAATTATTTTGTGTAATACATTTGTATATCATTAGAAACTGTTAAACAATCGCTAAATATACTTGCCTACAACAACAACAAAATAGGAATTGACACTTTAAAGTTACTAATGGAGGATGGAAGATCAGCTTTGTGATTGGTGTGTACCGTAATTACTCTATGTTTTCGGACACTTAAAAATAATTAATTTTTTTCGTGTCCGAAAACTTAGATACGAAAAATATTCACAAAATACAGGTGTCTGAAAACTTAGAGTCGAAAATTGAAGTGTTCGAAAATAGCGTTAATTGTATCAACGACTTCCGGTAATAGCACGGGCTTGTAAAATACCATGCCGTATAGAATAAGTTACAATTCAGGGCCCTCAATCTGTCAAATCCACGGATGAAATTCGGCCGCATTCCCCCCCCCTGAAAAGTATATACTTTTTTCCCTTTTTGGGGGAAAAATTCCCCCTAAAAAATAAAAAATAATTTTGTATTTTATTTTTTTTTATAGATAGATGTGTCTCATGATTATTATATCTCAATTCTATTTTAATTTAATCTTGCCAAACATACTAAATTATGAAAAAAGCAATGAATATAGTGCAAACATGTACAAATGTTATAATTAGAGAGTAAGTAAAAAATCCCCCCAAAAGTGAAACACCGCGAAAATTCCCCCTGCTATGGGTAACGACCCGCTTCCCCTAAAATGGATTGAGGGCCCTGCAATTATATATGTTTGCACTGCATTTTAAATAATGTTAAATGCTGAATTTATTTGACAGAAAGTTACTACAAGGTTGTACTTTGACCAACGAGTTCAAAGATGAGCATGTGATGTACCGATACTCGCTAGTATGAACCTGTAATTAACGCAATAAAAAAAGCAAACTATGAAATCTTTGTTTGTTCATAGTTGTTCTCTAACACCTTCCATAATTCGTAAAACTTGCAATAGGGTGCATCACAATTTGAAGCGTTTAGCATTTGTCACAGTTAATTTACTGAGAAGGGGTAGTACCATTGCGGAAGATAATTGAACTGTTAATTGGCACTACCCCTGGTAATTGTCATAACGCGTATGGTATCGGGCGAAACCATTGTTTAATACTGGTTTACAAGGTTATTCACCCAATAAGGCAAATGTAATGGTCCGTTGCCCTCAGGCATGCACCTGCCGTGTTTTATGATGTTAATCTATTGTAAAACCCCATGATCGAAGTGTCATAAGATATCGAAAACAGGACCGAAATTTGGTAAAATAGCGCTGTACAATATACTGTCCGAAAACTTAGAGACATGAATTATGAACGAAAACTTAAGTGTCCGAAAATTAAGAGTCACGAAAAATAAATATTTTTGCTAAAAAAAGGGGTGTCCGAAAACTTAGAGTGTCCGAAAACATAGAGTAATTACGGTATATTGGTCTTGGATAATAATAAAATAACATACACATTTAATACAGGGCTGTTATAAATTGCATAGTCATCATGCAGGTAAAGCATGGAGGTAAGTACTGTTTCATTGAGTCAGTTACAACTTAAATTAGAAAGTTGAAGGGCATATCAATATGCTGGCATCAGTGTTATATTGGTTTACTTAAAACACCCTTGTGGTCTTTCAGGACAGGAAAATTCAGGAGACATCACAGACTATTGATACCTTGCGGAAGTCACTTTTGGAGCTCCAGGTACAAAGTTAATTATTTATGTAATGATTTTAACATTTTTGTAGTCATTTATTCAAACAGCTTGCTGTCATTGACATCTTTAGATACAGGTATTAAAAATGCATTTAATAACCGTTATGAATATGGACCATATATAATTGATAAAGGTGAATTGTATGAATTAATAAGTCAAAATATTTATAGAAAGAAGTCACAGGTTTTCCCTTTTCATATAACTATTTGTTTTAAACTGAATGTGAATGTATGAATACATTTCTAACCTTAAATAAGGTTATACAATATTAAGAAAGGCTTTTTCTGAACACTTGTGTTGTGAACTGAAAGTGTAAAAGTGTGACACCCGTCATAACAATGTTTTGTGTGTTCTAAAGCATTGAACATGTTTGATAGCTGCTCTGTGATCTGCAGCAATTAAATTGTTTGATAGCTGCTCTGTGTTCTGAAACCTTGCACTTGTTTGATAGCAGCTCTGTGTTCTGAAGCATTGCACTTGTTTTATAGCGATTCTGTGTTCTGCAGCCTTGCACTGTTTGATCTGTGCTGTGTGTTTTGAAGCCTTGCACTGTTTGATAGCAGTTATGTGTTTTGAAGCCTTGCACTTGTTTGATAGCTTCTCTGAGTTATGCAGCCTTGCACTGTTTGATAGATGCTGTTTGTTCTGATGTCTTGCACTGTTTTATAAGCTGCTCTGTGTTCTGAACCCTTGCACTTGTTTGCTAGCATCTCTTTTTTTCTGCAGCCTTGCCCTTGTTTGATAGCTGCCCTGTGTTCTGCAGTTTTGAAGCCTTGCACTTGTTTGATAGCTTCTCTGAGTTATGCAGCCTTGCCCTTGTTTGATAGATGCTCTTTGTTCTGAAGCCTTGCAGGTTTTTGATAGCAGCTCTGTGTTCTGCAGCCTTGTCCTTTTTTGATAGCTGCCCTGTGTTCTGAAGCCTTATACTTGTTTAATAACTGGTCTGTGTTCTGAAGCAGTATACTTGTTTGATAGCTGCTCTATGATCTGAAGCCTTGCAGTGTTTGATATCTGCTCTTTGTTCTTAATCTTTGCGCTTGTTAGAGAGCTGCTCTGTGTTCTGAAGGCTTGCACTTGTTTGATTGCTGCTCTATGTTCAGAAGCCTTGCAATATTTGATATCTGCTCTGTGTTCTTAATCTTTGCGCTTGTTAGAGAGCTGCTCTGTGTTCTGAAGCCTTCACTTGTTTGATAATTGCTCTGTGTTCTGGAGCCTTGTACTGTAAGATAGCAGCTCTGTGTTCTCAAGCCTAACTCTTGTTTGATAGCTGCTCTCCATGTTCTGTAGCCTTGCACTTGTTTGATAGTTGCTGTGTGTTCTGAACCCTTGCACTGTTTGATAACAGCTCTGTGCTCTTAACACTCACACTTGTTTGATAGCGATCTGTTTTCTGAACGCATGCGTTTGTTTAATAGCTGCAGAATGAGAGCCTCAGCATGACTCTGCAGGAAGAAACAAGCAACAGGGAGGACATTGTTCAAAGGTAATGAACTGTTTAATTTTCCTTATAAGAAGTGAACAGTTTGGAGTCAGAAAAAGAGCTGAGAATAAACCATTTCGGTCCTTTTACAATTGCTTGTAATTTGCATAATCCTCTTTTTTTGTCAGTTTCTTTCTTTGAATATCTTGTTTGTTCAACTTTTAACATGCTATGGTTGTCAAGGTGAGAATGTTTCGAGACAAAATATGTAGTTTTTTCTCCCAACTTAATATGAAAATGTTTCAATAATTTGTAGTTATTTTGTATTAGAAATATGCATTCTTCATATCAACTGGCTTTATAAGTTGGTTTATCTTGTTTATTTTTTCATGATCATTTTCATATCTCTTTGACTGTAGGGTGACAGCCACAAGACAGATGTGTGCTGTTCTTAAGGATCATCTGACGAGAGCTGAAAACAGAATTGTTAGCTGTATGTTAACATGTATTGATCATACATTTATTTATTTCACTTGTTAAGGTGATGCCAAAATAATTGTTACAATACATTAGTGTTTATAATAACTGTAATGTAAGAAAAGCTATATTTAAATGAGTTAATGAATCTAACTGATGTGTTATAAAGCTTATTGATGATTTCACTAATTAGTCCCACAGGGTAATCACGTGATAGTCAACTTGGCGACATCTATTCTAAGACAGTTATTTTTTGCCGTTTTTACCCTTAATTACTTTTGTTTAATTTTTAAATGACGCTAACTTTCAAGCAAACTCAGTAAATAGGTGATTAGCGTCTATTTCGTATTAAAATTCACTTTATCTCTCGACTTTACTCACTCCCCACAAATTGTCTTAGTGTAGCTGTTATTAGGTCATCCCCCTAAGAAATTTTGCAGCGAGAAAAGTCGTGATAAAGTGCAAATACTAATACGAAATAAACCCTAGTAGCTTCTCACTGATATGTCTGGAAAGTGAGCAGCATTAAAAAAAAATTATTTCAAGTAATAAAGGGCATAAAACGGCAAAACATACCTGCATTGGCATGGACTTTGCCATCTTGAATATCGCATGATTACCCCCTCTGACACAGCCTTGCCATAAAAAATAATTTTAGTACCAAGTCTCAATAACTAAAAACAATAATTGAACATGCTTCTGTTCATTATTATGTCCATACACTAGGATGGCAATAACACTGCAAAACCTGAATGCAATTAGTATATATAGAGGATATTTTTTGGATTTGGTGGAATATCGATTTTAATTCAAGAGTAAATTATAGAAAATAACGAGTGAATTAAAATCGATATTCCACCAAATCCAACAAATTTTCTTTCAAGTTTATAAGCAAATGCTTATTTTTGTATTTTTACAATTCCGGACAATATAATTCCCCGTTGGGCGCCCGATATGTCAATCCAGAGTAATCGCCCTTGGTATTGTTGGGGGATCACATTTGGGGAAACCAAAGATATCTAAAAGTAGTTTAGGTCAAACAAAAAAAATTATCGATAATTTTCACTTAAATTTTCACTGTTTGAAATAGTGAAATACATTTATCGGTTTTAATTCACTGATATTTCTCGATAAACCATCGGAAAGAATAAAATAAAAAACAATTAATTCATTTTGAAAGAAATTAGAACTCTGGTACTTTATACCTTTATTAAGCTGTTTGTCATCTTGAATGCACAAAACAGTTAAGAGTTACTTGTGTATCTATGCAAACTGAATATTGATTGGACTAAATTTCAAGTTGCTTATGCAAAAAAAGCAATTTCAGATTTTATTGGTAAAGTAATTTACTGAAGTCACATGTTCATACTTTGAAAGAATTAAGTGTGTCTGAAAAGAAGGTTCTAGTTGAAATAGAATATGGCATATTAATTATTACTACAAATGCAGATTCAACGGACATTGAACAAATATTTTAACATCATATACTGCTAAACTATTTAAAATTTGGAAACTTCT
The DNA here is from genome assembly GCF_020536995.1 of Dreissena polymorpha. Classification (NCBI taxonomy): domain Eukaryota; kingdom Metazoa; phylum Mollusca; class Bivalvia; order Myida; family Dreissenidae; genus Dreissena; species Dreissena polymorpha. The sequence goes on along the minus strand of NC_068366.1, from coordinate 61,307,007 downwards.
AGAATCTTTTCACACACAAAATCTACACATGCTAATTTGTAATTCTGTATCAAATTTGTTTTAAGTAAATTCTTATTTTTTCACTGCTTTTTTACAAGTTTTTTATACTGTACATTCCGAAAAAATATATTGCAACACACTTAATTGTTACCTTAATACAGTAAATTTGTGAATGTACTGCAACATACAGTTGCACCACTAATAATTTGTATGGTACACCTTTTAATAATAATCTGAATATTATTATGCTTTACATGTATGTAAATAATTTTGGAAAATTAACTTATTTACAGGTGAATCAGAAAAGAAAGAAATACAAAAGATGGAAGCTGACCACAAGTCAATCTGTGAAGTATGATCATCTACGCAAATGTTATACTCTGTAAACCTCTGTTAATGTGCTATGTACATAATTTGTTTAAGTGCATGTGTGGTGCAGTTCTCTGATACTGACTTAAAGTGACAAAAGCTTACATGTATTACTTAAACACTTTGATACACAGAGTTGTATCTTTTCATTACTATGTAATTTGTCATTCATTTCTTTTTAGGGTTTGACTGAGAAATTCCAACAACTGAAGTTTACTTCTAGAGAAGAATGCAATAAGCTCAACAAACAATGTAAAGTAGATGTTGCTTTCATTATTATACAATCATCACATTTTGAGTTTTTTTATCTCATAGTGACATTGCATCCACATTAAAAAGTGTGTCAACTCATTGTGTATAAAGTTCCTTTACTGCTTTCTTAGTTTTATTTGTAACCCAGGCATGTGCACTTTTGTGCATATCTTTTTTGGTTGCTTTCTCATTTGCTTGACTGTTCACAAATTAACCCTATTTAAGTCAGTTACAACAATTACAATGTAACTTTGGTGAATGACTCTCAAAGCACTGCCCTACCTTGTTAGCCTTGAAATAGTGAATTTTAACTGTTAAGTCTAAATTGTTTACTGGTGATTTTATAAAATGGTCTTGCTTAAAAGTAAAAAGAAATCATCATGTTAGATTCATTATCACTTTATTCTAAATACATATTTTGATGCTGGTAAGATAAGTGCAAAAACATAATTCGTGTTTAAAAGTTTCACAAATTGGGGTCAAGTTGATTTAAGCCACTGTCTGGGAAAACTCAGGCTAAGAAGGGGTTTTATTTAAACACAATTTTACATAAAAGCTGAAAGTGCCAACCCTGCTTAGCCTGTGTTGACTGCAAAGGCTTATCAAGGACGATACTTTATACATGTACACATGCATTATGCCCCGTTTTCTCAGAGCACGGCCTATTTCTTGTTTCAGTGCATCTTGCTCGACAAGAGTCAACTGACCTGAAGGAGGAACTGAAGCGTCAGTCTGTTGAAGCAGAGGAACAGGTTTGATTATTGATGCTTATTATCCACTGCCATAGGCGGAGGGATATTGTTTTGGCGTTGTCCGTCTATCCGTCTTTCCGTCCGTCTGTCTTTCCGCCCGTCCGTCTTTCCGTCTGTCCGGCACTTTTGAGTCCTGAGCCATATCTTGGAAGTGCTTTGGCGGATTTGCTTGAAACTTGGTGTGAGTATATATATATATGGATAAGAGGATGATGCACCCCAAATGGCATTGTACACCATCTGTTAATAACGGAGTTATGGCCCTTTGTATCTTAAAAAAATGTTTTTTAGCTGAGTGTCAAATATAACACTTTTGTGACCAGAAGCATATTGGTGGGGATATCAATTCAACAAATTTGCTTGTTATCTTTGTAAATTTGTATTCAAATTAAGTGTTGTTGTAAGTTGAAACCTTCATTTTTACTCAAATCAACAGCTTTCGCACCATTAAAAAACAACAAAATAACAAAAAGCTAACAGTAAAAAAAAGCTAATAGTTATATAAATATAGTTGAAAAATGATATTGCACATCACAATATAATGAAATGAACGAATGCAACAATTAAGGGGACAGGCAATCTGTTGTATGTTTAACTGCAAAAATATGGCGAAATTTGAAATAATTCAAAAGATTCAATTGTAAAAACAAATTGTCGTGCCCCATCATGTCTGTATTGTCACCAGCACAATTTTTACACAGCAGGAATAAAGACTATAGTATTGGGTGACCTTTTGAGCTTCAATTATAAGACACTATAAATGATGCAATGTGAGGTATACAATTTGAATGAATTTTTGATTTACCAAAGTTATGAGTTTGTGCTTTATTTATAAACAAATGTGTGCAAATATGTTTTATTTTAAATAAAATAAGCATATCAGTGTATTGTCCATAGCAGTAACTTATCTTCATTTATACAATGACACGCCAACTTTTAATTAATTGTTACAATATTTGTATTTCCATATTAATCTTAGTTTCAAAAGATGAGACACTACATACAAATGAGTGTGTCTTCTGACTATTTGTATTATAGCATTTTCACTGTAAAAGAATATTTATGTATTGATCAATATGTTAATGTTCATTATTGACAAAAACTTTTCATTTAGTTAATTATGACACCAATCAACACATATATAACATGTCTTAATGCATGTGCTTAAAGTGTCTTGCTTAAAGTGTCATCCCAGATTAGCCTGTGTGGACTGCACAGGCTTATCTGGGAGGACACTTTAGGCACATGCATTTAGCCTGGTTTTCCCAGAGTTAGGAACAATTATATGCTTTTGCTCAGCTGAAACATCTTCAAGAAAAGCTTGATGAGAAGAACATTGAGATTAGAGACATACGGACACAGATCCACAAAAACAATGAGAAAATTCACAGCCAAGAAAAGACTATTGGTATGTGGGTATGTTGTTAATATATTGATGTCAGAGTGTTTTAAATTATTTATGTAAATACTTAGCAGGCAATCTTCAATACTTAGTAATATCCCTAAAAAATAAAAATAAGTCTCTGCCAAAAGTTTAGTTAATCATTGTGTTCTTCGTGATTTAGACATATAATGTATTGTCTTTATGTTTTAGATTCACTTAAAAATAGCTTACAACAGTTGGAAAAAGACTTGCAGGCATCAAAAGAAAAAAATGAAATGCTTTTTGGAGAAATCAGTGATTTAAAGGTATGATATATGCCCATATTGCCTCAAGATAACAATTTGTGCACATAAATGTAATAATAAAAAACAAACTTGTGTAATCGTTTGTCCATTAGAAGACTGGCATTTTCTGAAAAGTTTAATGATGTATTTTAGTTGTGAACACGGAAATGTAATGAGTTTATGGTTAAGAACAATAACTAGATTTCAGATATATTATCATATGTTTATGAACTTAAATGTATAACCCGTATTTAAATTTGAAGTATTTTCAATGTCTAAGTAGTTGCCTAATAAAGCCTCTAAGCCAATGTTCAAGCAATCATACTATAAGAACAACTACTGATTCTGTAATCAATGTTTATGCCCCTGGATAGAATGATGAGGGGTATATTGTTTTTGGCCTGTCTGTCTGTCTGTCATTGTGTGTGTCTGTGTGTCTGTCCCAAAACTTTAACCTTGGTCATAACAATAACAATGCAATATTGAAGATAGCAACTTGATATTTGGCATGCATGTGTATCTCATGGAGCTGCACATTTTGAGTGGTGAAAGGTCAAGGTCATCATTCAAGGTCAGAGGTCAAATATTAGGCTTCAAAGCAGCACAGTAGGAGACGTTCTGTTTCATAAACACAGCTCTTGTTTTTGCCTCAATGAATTAGCTGCTCACTTTTCTTCCAACATAAACACAATTATAAAAAAAATGTGCACCAATATTTATTCCTGCTAGCTCAGTTACACAGTGCTAGACTACAAATAAGAGGATCAATGGTTAGATTGCTGACCTGTCCACATAACTGACTGTCGTGTTGTGACTAAAATACTTAAGGAAATGGCAAAATATCAAAATGCACAAAAAAAACATAAACTCTAGCCACATTCATTTTCGTTTTTAATTTCATGGCCACAGAGCAACCAGACAGAGGTTGCAGAGAAGCTAACATGCCGTGAAGGGGAGATTACTGAGCTGACCTCAAGGAACTCGAGCCTGCAGGCAGAGTTGGAGACAAAAACCAAGCAGCATGCTGACGAGCTGCAGGCCTTGCACAGAGAGCTGGAGCAGAACAAGGCACAGCTCAACTCTAAACATAACAAGTAACCTCCGAATGATAAATTCAGCCCTTTTCTTGGAAAACTGTGCTAAATGCATGTGCTTAAAGTGTGGTCCCAGATTGGCCTGTGTAGGCCGCTCAGGCTAATCAGAGATGACACTTTCTGCTTTTATAGAATTTTTCGTTCAAAGGAAGTCACTTCTTAACGAAAATCCAGTTGAGAAGGAAAGAGTCACCCCTGATTAGCCTGCGCAGAATGAACAGGCTTATCTGGGACGTCTTTTTATGCACATGCATTAAGCTCAGTTTTACTAGAATGTTATTCAATTAAAAGTGTCCTTTTAAAACAAATGTAAAACATACTATACAAGGTGCTAAGTACAAGCTATAAAGCATATAATTATATTCTTTATTAATAATAGAGATTTTCTCTATAATATACATCCTAACTGACAGAAATTCAATATTTTTTAGTGTTAAATCTGTTTCCATATTCAATTGCTTGGAAAACCTACTTCTTGTATGTTTTTTAGTAATTGACAATTTTTGTAACATTCAAAGTGGCATTAGCAAATCCATAATGAATGACATCATATGCAATAATTAAGTGCATCTTTGCACTACTTTTTAGTATGTGTTGTGTAAAAGTCCAGTACACATTTAACTATATTATAGGCATGAAGTTAGTCAACTCCAAGTATTAAATAAAATTAATTTGTTTAAACTAAGAATTACAATTTGCTGTGTGTCTTTTTGTGGTCCACATCTTGTTTTGGGAATTTTTTTGGAAGTCTCTTCTTAGCAAAAATCCAGTATAGGGGGAAAAGTTTTCCCACATTAAGACTCCAATACTGTTACCCCATTGTTTGTCTCAGAGTCCTGTTCCTGGAGATAGATCTAGAGAAGGCCAGGTCAGTTCTTGAGGAGGTCAAGAGTTCTAAAGGTGATTACACATTTGTATTGTCAGATTGTCTTGCTTGAATCATTTTAAAGTAATAGTGTTCATTGATACATTTATTGTGGAAACAACACATTTGCTTTGATTGCAGAACACATTTGTCTGTATCAAAATAATAATTTTGGGATGCATTTAGTTATTATACGAATTGCTTTAAAGGGATCTTTTCACGCTTTGGTAAATTGACAAAATTGAAAAAAGTTGTTTCAGATTCGCACATTTTCGTTTTAGTTATGATATTTTTGAAGAAACAGTAATACTGAACATTGACCATGGTCTAATATAGCCATTATATGCATCTTTTGACGATTTTAAAACCTAAAAATTATAAAGCGTTGCAACGCGAAACGATTGAATAATTTGGAGAGTTCTGTTTTTGTCGTTAAATTTTGTGAAACTACGAAGATTGCTTAGATAAGGTATAAAATACGTCAAGTATGTGTACTCGGCGGAATAGCTCAGTAGGCTAAAGCGTTTTTACTTCAGGACTCTGGCAGGACTCCAGGGGTCACTGGTTCGAAACCTGCTCCGGGCAATGTTCTTTTCCTTTTTTTAATTTTATTCTTGATTTTTTACTGGAGCTTTTACGATCCAATGTTTACATTTATCAATATAAAGCATTTAATGAATAAGTTAAAAAATGCCAAAATCTGTGAAAAGGCCCCTTTAAATGTGTGTGTGTTCTTTTCTTTTTGTTGGAAGAAACTCGGTATGAATTGTTTTCCTTTTTCAGATATGTTGATCATTGAGAAGGCAGAGTTGGAAAATCGCCTCAAGGAGCTTGAAATGCAAAATGTAACCTCATTACCTTAAATGAAAGCATTTACTTGCTGAATAAATATAAGCATGTAACCTTTTCTAAGCAATGATCAATCTAATATAAATAAAATCACTGTTCAGCAAAAGTTATATTTAATAATTCTGCAACTGAATTAATCTGTTCAGTTCATCTATGCACAGGATGAGCTTTTGGGATTGCCTTTTTTCAGTGCGCATTAAAAAAAATAAAATAAAAAAAAATAAAAAATCTGAACCTCTAGACAGAATTTAATATCACAGAAATGATCCTTTGGTAATCTTCTTTCAAATGGTTGTCTTATGCATGGGTAGGTCCCAAAAGCTACAATAGAGTTTATAAATTAAAAACCTCTGAAACTGAAAGAGTCGTGGGTTTAACATTTTGTGTCCAACATGGTAAAGTGATGTGCTTCAAAGTTTGTTTAATTCTTGACCTTGGGGTCAAACTTGGCCATTCCCAGGTGTCACATGATCTATGTAAAACATTTAAGTGAAATATTGCAAAAGTATCTGAAATAACAAGGCGAAGAGGTTTTATATTTGGCAAGTAATATTGTATGGTGGTTTTCTGCTACTGTTTTTCAAATCATGTTCTTAGGGGGCAGGGGAAAGGTGGTGTTTTATATTTAATTCAGCATTATTAAAAAACACTTAGAAACAACAAAGCACAGAGCTTTGGTATTTGGTATGTGACATCAGATTGTGGTCTGTTACAAAGATTGTTCAAACAATGCCCCTGGCTTTGAAACTGGACATACCCCATTAGACAGGTGAGAAATCGTGGGCTTGTCATAATTGTGTTCGAATATTAAAAAAGGCAAGCACAGAAAGAAAAAGTTAATGAGGTAGTTGATTGAATAATTTTGTAACACTACAGCTGTGTCAGTTAAACTTTGAGTTGCAACACCTTTTCATTATGCAAGAATTTTTTGGTTGACTGGGCTGGCCGACTTAGTTGGTGGGGTGCTGGACTACATATAGATGGATCATATGTTAGTTTACCTGTAAAACCAGGCCAGGCAAAGTGGGATCAGGTTGACAGACCATCACTATAGGACTGAAATACTGTTTAAAACTGAAAAAATTATATGAAACAAAGTCAGTAGATACGGTGGCAGTGAACAAACACTTGCCTTGTCAGTCCTATGACAATACAACACTTGTTACATCTTATTCACGTGTTTTTAAGGCTCAGCTGTTAGCCCAACATCAGCAGAACTGTGAAGTGATCCACCAGATGAGCGGGTCTATCTCTGAGCTGGAGAACCAACTGACAGCCAGTCAGCAAGAGGGCGCTTCTCTCATGGTAAGGGTTGTTATATGGTTATATGGTGTTCAACACAAAATCTTGGCTTATAGATCAGTGAAAACTGGGCAGTTGGGTGTTTTTTTTGGTTTGGCGGGGTAACAATGTAATGAACAATTTGTGTTAAAATTGTGCGTTCCTGTCATATTTTATCAATTTCTTTTGCTATTTTTATGAAAATGTATAAAATTGTGTTTTTTTGGGGGGTCCTCAATCAAATCTGAGCATATGGTTCTGTTTGATTGCACTAGATGGTGGTCATTGTGACAAATAGAAGTATATATTTAAGACAATTTCTTTTAATCAAAGGATTTCACACACATTTTCATTATGTGGTTTTTCCCACAATTATTAAAAAAAGGTTCCACTCCATTACTCAAAATACCAGCTTCAATTAAAAATATAATGTCCTGGGTATGTCAAATAAAATAAACAATTCTTTAATGGAAACTCTTGAACTACTGTCATCTTTAGCAACAATGATTTAAAATTTAATTGTCAATTTACCATTACCATTGATTCACTTCTCAGTGAACATTATTATTGATATTGCATTTGCTTGTGGTTTTTCTTTGTTCTAAATGATAACATTTTTAACGGAAAAACTTCATTTGAGTCGTATTCGAGTATTCTTGTGTGATGTAACCTGCCTGATGAATAGTATTTGATATGCTTTAGTATGAACTTAAATATAACCTACAATAAACAACAATAATCACTGTTCATTATTATTTTGTTGATTGTTCTTGAATCACTGTCTATAACTGTAGGGAAGAGGACAATTACAACGAGCGAGGCATGGTATAGGGGAGATAACCCTGGGTTATGGTTAGGTTAGTGTTAGGGGTCGGGTTAGGGTTAAGGTATGGGTTAAGGCTAATCTTAACCCTAACCTGACCCCTTACACTAACCCTAACCCTAAACCTACCCCTTTAACCCCCCCCCCCCCCCCATGCGCATTACAATACCATGCCTCGCTTGTTGTCGTTGTCTGCTTCCCATAACTGTATACCAGAAATTTTTTTGGCTCAAAAAGAGGGTGTATGAAAACTTACGGTTTTCAATTTAACAAATATATTATGTCAGTAGTTATATATTTTATCCCTTTAATTTGCTATTTAATGTTCAGACCAAATATGTATTAAGTCTTTCAAAACTTCATACATTGATCTTTTTACATGCTGAAAATCAAACTCCCATACATATCTCCAACCTAGACATGTACCTTCAAATGCATCATAAAAATCCAGCTTTAATGCTGACTGCATTTTTTTGTTGTGTTACCTTAATAATTTGCTTAGGTAAGTGCTTTTGTTTCAACCAAACTTTGGAGAACTCTTGCCGTCCTTTTCTTTTTAATGTAACCATGGGTTGTCTGTTTATTTGTCAAAAAGTAAGCACATTAATAATTGTTAAACATAGCAGTTACACCTTTATGGTTCATTTCTCTACTTATTATGCTCCCCTTCGAAGAAGAGGGGGTATATTGTTTTGCACATGTCGGTCCATCGGTCTGTCGGTCCGTCCGTCCACCTGATGGTTTCCGGATGATAACTCAAGAATGCTTAGGCCTAGGATCATAAAACTTCATAGGGACATTGATCATGACTGGCAGGTGACCCCTATTGATTTTCAGGTCACTAGGTCAAAGGTCAAGGTCACAGTGACTCGAAATAGTAAAATGGTTTCCGGATGATAACTCAAAAATGCTTAGGCCTAGGATCATGAAACTTCATAGGTACATGGATCATGACTGGCAGATGACCCCTATTGATTTTCAGGTCACTAGGTCAAAGGTCCAGGTCACAGTGACGCGAAACAGTAAAATGGTTTTCGGATGATAACTCAAGAATGCTTACGCCTAGGATCATGTAACTTCATAGGAAGATTGATCATGACTGGCAGAGGACCCCTATTGATTTTCAGGTCACTAGGTCAAAGGTCAAGGTCACAGTGACTCAAAACAGTAAAATGGTTTCCGGATGATAACTCAAGAATGCTTACGCTTAGGATCATGAAACTTCATAGGCACATTGATTATGACTGGCAGATGACCCCTATTAATTTTCAGGTCACTAGGTCATAGGTCAAGGTCACAGTGACTCGAAATAGTAAAATGGTTTCCGGATGATAACTCAAGAATGCTTACACCTAGGATCATGAAACTTAGTAGGTACATTGATCATGACTGGCAGATGACCCCTATTAATTTTCAGGTCACTAGGTCAAAGGTCAAGGTCACAGTGACAAAAAACATATTCACACAATGGCTGCCACTACAACTGACAGCCCATATGAGGGGCATGCATGTTTTACAAACAGCCCTTGTTTTAGATTTGAGAACATGCTTTAAATTGTGTTTTTTGCTTTTCTGACCAATCATAACATTCTTTCACCAGTTATAATTCAAATGAAAAAGATAGTTGTAATTTATTAAATTATAAGCAAATGATGTTTTATCAAATGAACACAAATTCAAGTAACAAAGTGCCCATGAAGTGTCACTGTTTTCTAGCATCAGCTGAGTGAAATCCAACGGCAGCTGTGTAGCATGCAGGCTGAGAAGTGTCAGCTGGGAGAGAGAATTAGGCTTTATGAGTCCGATGTACTCGCAAAACAGGTAGGGCCTCTCCTCAACTGTCATACTTACAGTCAGAAATACATCCCAACCTGTTATTTAGAACTTACTGAGACAGGAAAAAAGCAATGAATTAAAATAGAAGAGTTATAAACACCAGATTAAACAAAATAATCAAAAGAAATAATAAGGACCCAATACACACTTTGAAATATAAAGAATTGAGATTTTAACAATTGCTTTTTCTGCTTCACAGCTTTAGCCAGCAGTTTCTAAATGGAACAAAACTTAGGGGTTAAAACAACATCAAGTTGACATACCTAGTGGCAATTTATTTTATTTCTTAATATAAATTGACATATCTCTTATAAGATTTCAGTTACAAAGCGTCTGATCAAAAGGAGAATGCAGAGAAAAGGGTTTGATAATGAGTTTATAATGCATTTAATGACGATATAAGAAATGGTAATGTTTCTTATTTAATGCTGCAATTGCCTGTATTCAAAGTTGTCATCGTCTGTTTTTATATCTTGCCATTTACAATTAACAGTTTGTACATCTTTAAAAAGATTTTGATTAATTTTTGTACAATATTGATAAGTTTGTTTGAAATACTTAAATATTTGATCCCAGAAAAGATCAGATTAGAATGTTGTTAAGTCATGGGCTCAGTGTATTCCAGTTATCTTTGACAATTTGGTGTGTCTAAATCAAACAGAAGACTGGTCTAAATCAGGCAGAGCCAAGTTTTGTGGAAACTGGGCTTGATGCATGTGCGTTAAGTGTTGCCAGAGATTAGCCTGTGCAGTCAGCTTCGGCTAAACAAGCAGGGACAACACTTTTGGCTTTTATCAAATTTTTCGTTTTAAGGAAGTACCTTTCAAAAGAAAATCCAGTCTACGTGGAAAGTTTAGTTCAATATTTGCCTGTGCAGACTGTACAGGCTTATCTGGGAGGACACTTTATGATCATGTATTAAGCCCAAATTTCCTAGTCAGAACAGGGTCGTCTGTTTTGCAGACTGGTATCCTGGACCTGGAGAAGGAGCTGGCAGAGAAAGCCTCACACATTGTCGGCCTCCTAGAGCAGATTGACATGCTCCAGGTGCAATTGGCTTCAGAACAGTGAGTAAAGTTACAAATAATGAACAAGCTTTGATTGACAATGAGTTTGACCATTCAGAGAGCCTTGACTTCATAGTATGACCAAGAGGCTGGTAGAGGCATTTGGGAAGGTGTGGTCATTAGTCCAATAGTGATTGAGTAATTATACTTGGAAGATGGTATATATATTAACAGTGACGAGAGGATGGGAGGATTGACTTCAATGAAAACTTGTGTCTAATAATTTTTCAGACAAAACCATCAGCATTCAAAATCAGCTCTAAATCTGACGCAGACTGAGCTGGGAGAGTGTAAACAAGACTTGAATTGTAAAACAAAGAACATCAGTAAACTGGAACAAGATGTCCAGGTACATATTAATATTTCATCCTTTATTATTGGTGTGTGTGAATTTTAAATCAGGTATTTGTATAAAAAAAAATGGCATACTGTCTTACCCAGATGTTTGCTTTTCTCAATCTACAATATAATGTTGAAATGAAATCCTGGCAGTAGATCCAAATGTTAAATTCCGAACATTGATTAAGCTAATTTGAGTGCCATTCTGTCAGACATTGGCTGCCTATCTTTTCATGATTATAATGGGGAAAATATTAGTAAAAAATAAACCTACTTCTTAAAGGTACCTTTTCACGTTTCGGTACATTGACAAAATTAACAAAAATTGTTTCAGATTTGCAAATTTTCGTTGTAGTTATGATATTTGTGAGGAAACAGTAATACTAAACATTTACCATGCTCTACAATATCCATTATATGCATCTTTTGACAATTTAAAAACCTGAAAATTATAATGCGTTGCAACGCAAAACGATTGAATAATTTGGAGAGTTTTGTTGTTGTCGTTATATTTTGTAAGTCTAGGAAAATTGCTTATATATAGTATAAAATCCATCTCTCATTGTGTGAGCGCGGATGGCCGAGTGGTCTAAGCGATAGACTTTAACTCTAAGGTCAGTGGTTCGAGCCCAGTTGAGAGTTACTTTTTTTTCTTTCTTTAATTTTATTATTGTTTTTTACTGGAGCTTTTTAGATAAAATGTTTACATTTATCAATATTAAGCATTTAATGACAAACTTTAATACATGCCATTATCTGTGAAAAGGCCCCTTTAACTTTGTTTGACTGTTATGGCTTACAATGTGTTCTGAGCTGTGGAGGACAAATAATTTTTATTCAATGAAGTTATTTACCATTATTCATCCCTTGACTAAGGGACGGCCAGTGTTTTAGAGGCCGCTCACCTCGTAGTCATGAGGCATTAATGCTCAATAGCTCTCACTCCTCTTGAAGATATGTATTTATGTAAAATTTGTAAAATCATCAAAGGAGAAGAATGGTTCATGCCACTCCTTGGTGCAAACTAAAGGCATGCATTGATATTGATTTTTTATGCTAAAACCAATATTTTATTCTTAATAAATAAGCACATTTTACCTATAGGACTGTTTCCTATGTCACAGTGTGGATGTGATCGCCTTTGTAAATAGCTTCTGATACAATTCTGCCATTCTCGTATTAGACACGTGTTACGAAGCATGTTTTTATATATTTACAAGAATTATTAAACTATACCCTTTATCTCCCATGTCGACAGTACAATATAGAAGTGTGTGCACGTATCCAAATACCTTGCACTTAACTTTTTGAATGTCAATATTTAGTTTTTTAAAGAACATTCAAGCCAAATCACTGGGTTTTTAAACCAATGTCTTGCTATTTTTTTCAGAGAAAGAGAAAACCTTATTCACATATTCTATAGGACTAGAGGAATGTTATGTTACTTATTTGTGTTTAAATATTTAGTTTTGAACTTGATATTTTAATGTTTATTATGTAATGATTTCAATCATTTTGGCAGAAACTGACGAGAGACAACATGAAGCTGTCCGAAGAATTAGAAGCAAGCAAAAATATTGAAAGAGATTTAAGGCATTATAGTTTTTATTCTTTTTTCCAATATTTGTAAACAAATTTATGTGACTTCTAATAATTTTTTGCTGTTTGTTTTGTGATTCCAGAAAAGTTATGTCAACAAGTCATATACAAGTTAAATAAAAGTTTAATGACAGCAATTTAAAATCAATCTGGGAACTATTGTTAGTGTATTCTTTCTTATTAAGTGTTTCTTTCAATGTTTAGATTTTGATTGTAGCTATTTAATTGTTTACCAGTAACTTTCTTAATGAAGTGTATGAAATCCAAGTGAGAGGTGCTTTAGTTCATCAGCAGTGTTATACTATGCTTGCCTACATTTAACCTACATTATAGAGTTCACCTGTATCTGCCTAATGTTGGCGAGCTATACTTGTTCATAATAATTAGTGCATAATAATTAGTACAACCATTTAGAAAAACACTTTACCACTTAGATACATATTTTTATGTGCAGTCACTTCAAAAGTTGATTTTAATTTAAGACCTTTCTTACTAGATTCAAGTTTTAAAGGCTTATTTCCAACCCTTAGATACTGATGAGCAGCAAACAGCATTAAACCTGAACAGACTGCGAGTTACTCGCAGTCTGTTCTGGTTTTATGCTGTTTGCACATAGCCATTTTTACTTTGCCTCTGAGTGGGAAAGGGTTAAATGGTTAAATTACCATTACAGACAAATATATTGTCAAATGATCATGTCCAATACCAGGCATACCCATCAATACAGTCATACTGATGTTTTCTCACCACAGACTATTTTTCCCATGTTTTGCTTCAGGGATGAGATTGAAGGGCTGACATCAGAGATGGCACTGCTCAAGGAGAACAACCAGACTCTCATTGAAGAAAAACAGGCCACTGTACAGCCATTATATCATCTATAGGCTATTAAAAATATATACTTTCTGATCATAGTACTTCTTGTTCTGATTTGCTTTACCTAAAATCTTTTTATGTCCCCCACCCACTATAGTGGGGGAAATATTGTTTTTGCCCTGTCTGTTGGTCTGTACGTTGGTCTGTTTGCTCCAACTTTAACATTTGCAATAACTTTTTCAATATTCAAGATAGCAACTTGATATTTGGCATGAATGTGTATCTCATGGAGCTGCACATTTTGAGTGGTGAAAGGTCAAGGTCATCCTTTAAGGTCAGAGGTCAAATATATATGGCCAAAATCGCTCATTTTATGAATACTTTTGCAATATTGAAGATAGCAACTTGATATTTGGCATGCATGTGTATCTCTTGGAGTAGCACATTTTGAGTGGTGAAAGGTCAAGGTCATCCTTCAAGGTCAGAGGTCAAATATATGTGGCCAAAATCGCTCATTTTATGAATACTTTGGCAATATTGAACATATCAACTTGATATTTGGCATGCATGTGTATCTCATGGAGCGCACATTTTGAGTGGTGAAAGGTCAAGGTCATCCTTCAAGGTCAGAGGTCAAGTATATGTGGCCAAAATCGCTCATTTTATGAATACTTTGGCAATATTGAAGATACCAACTTGATATTTGGCAAAATGTGTATCTCATGGAGCCACACATTTTGAGTAGTGAAAGGTCAAGGTCATCCTTCAAGGTCAAAGGTAATTTTTTTTTTTTAATTCAAAGCGGCGCAGAAGGGGACAAACACATTTTTCAATATTGAAGATAGCAACTTGATATTTGGCATACATGTGTATCATATGAAGCTGCACATTTTGGGTGGTGGAAATTCAAGGTCAAGGTCATCCTTCAAGGTAAAAAATAAAAAAAAATTCAAAGCGGCGTTCTCATGAAGCTGCACATTTTGAGTGGTGGAAGTTCAAGGTCAAGGTCATCCTTCAAGGTCAAGGTCATCCTTCAAGGTCAAAGGTATAAAAAAACTTTTTTTTTTCAAAGCGGCGTTCTCATGAAGCTGCACATTTTGAGTGGTGGAAGTTCAAGGTCAAGGTCATCCTTCAAGGTCAAAGGAAAAAATAAATAATTTCAAAGCGGCGCAGAAGGGGACATAGTGTTTCCGACAAACACATTTCTTGTTACTTAATATAACCCATGCAAAACAGTTGTACAGCAGCTGCAATCTTTTATGTATCAAGATGTTGAAGTTTTTAATAGGACTGTTACACATGGGCTAACAATCTTGTTAAGGGCAACACTAGGAATAGTCATATATTGTAACTTATTTGATTCTCTATTGTGAAGCATTGTTCAAAGGGCTTTTTTTTTATAGTATTTTCACTAAATATAGACAATTTTACAAAATTCAAAATTTCATTTTTCATAAAATGTTTATCTAGTAGCAATAATTGATTTAATTGTTACAAACAATGCCATGGTTTCATAAGAATTCAGATAAATGTTTTCCAAACCACAGATATTTTTCTGAATCTTTTTTTTTTAAACTAAAGATCAATGGTCAATTGTGTTCATCCACAAACACATAATTTACATGATTTCACATCTACTTATTATTAACTACTTATTATTCTTCTGCAAAACATTTTCGCCAATGAATACTTTCTAGAATTTAATTGTATTTGGGATAATACATTTGTATTATTATAATGCTAGCAGTTGGTATGTCCCTTTAAGTGTTATAAGTAATTCTGTTTCAGGACGAAGCCTTGCAGGGCCGCTTGGTGAACAAGGAGAAGGCAATGACTGACCTTGAAAGCAAAAATAAGTCCCTAAAATCTGACATCTCAACCAAAAACAAGCAGATCAAAGATTTGGAAAAAGAGGTATAAATAACCCATAATATCGTTTTAAAAATAGGATCTATTATCCCATATTTTAGTAAAAATATAAAAACATATAGGAAAATTTGTTAATAATCAAATTCAGATCTATATGTTTTTTTTCCAACAAAGTTTAGGTCTGAAGTAATTTGTTAACAGACATGTTTGTAAGATTGTGAGAATTTTTACTTACATGTATTTCTGCTTTTTTTCTTTTTAATGCAGTATTATAGAAGCTGTGGTGGGTGGTTTCAAGGAGAACGATGTTCGCCTTTTAACGCAACTAGTTGTTATTATATCATAATCACACTTTGTCAACATATTTGTCAGCATAACACTGTTCCCAAGTACAATAACTAGTCAGAACCCCTGACACTCTTCTGAATTGTTGTGCTTGAATAAATCAAAATTTGCCAAATTAATGTTGTCCGGTCTCTAACTCAATTATCTTATAATTATCAAACTTGATCAAGCGAACCCAGACCTTTAAAAGGGTGTAGTTGGCGGATGTTAGTTTAGAATATATAATACTCAAAATACATGAACGATGCATCAAAATTAATGTTGTGATTTACATTCAACATTTCTAAAATCTTATTGAACATGTAATTTGGATAAATTCTGTTCTTCATGACCTACTTTAATAAAAAAGCTTACAAGGGTGTTTTGATAAGATGTGAGCTATCTAGCTCAGTAAGTTACATCCGTTGATTGTTAGTTCCAGTCCTAGCATGATCAGATGATATAGTTTTTACAGCCCATTATGCACCAACCTCAAGTAAATAATAGAAGATGTCTGTTGGCAGAAGTATTTGCCTTAACTACTGGTGAAACAGCTTACCCATGACAAGTGTAAGCAGTTTTACTAAGAATACATAAATATAGAGTCTTATGCCATATGCGGCATCAGTGAATTCTAGTCAGAAGCTACACTGTTCCTGACCACGAAACCTTGCGTGACTCGTTAAGCAAACAGCTTAGCTCCTGACCAGACTGCGGACTGCACAGGCTTATCTGGGATGACACTTCTGGCACATGCAATAAGCCCAGAATTCCCAGAAATGTGCCTAAAAACACCTATATACTGTTTGATTCCAATAATGTCACTTTAATGGAATTACATTTTTATTCATTTGCTTCTTAATATTAAATCACCTAAACTTGTTTTATTAGTAGCACAGCCCCATTAATATTTTTATTTAGTACTGCCCCTGGAATTTGTTCACGTCATTATGTCATTATGGATTTTTGTGACGTCATACGTCCGACTTTCCCAGTTGTAATCTACATGCATAGGTCATTGGGTTTATAACGTTCCATTTTATTTATATTTTCTCTCTGATAGGCATTTCTTGTTTGATTTAATTATTTTTAGCTCATCTATTTTTTGAAAAAAATTAATGAGCTATTGTCATCACGTCGGCGTTGGCGTTGGCGTCCGGTTAAGTTTTGCGTTTAGGTCCACTTTTCTCAGAAAGTATCAATGCTATTGCATTCAAACTTGGTACACTTACTTACTATCATGAGGAGACTGGGCAGGCAAAGTTAGATAACTCTGGCGTGCATTTTGACAGAATTATGTGCCCTTTTTATACTTAAAAAATTGAAAATTTTGGTTAAGTTTTGCGTTTAGGTCCACTTTTCTCAGAAAGTATCAATGCTATTGCATTCAAACTTGGTACACTTACTTACTATCATGAGGGGACTGGGCAGGCAAAGTTAGATTACTCTGGCGTGCATTTTGACAGAATTATGTGCCCTTTTTATACTTAGAAAATTGAAAATTTTGGTTAAGTTTTGTGTTTAGGTCCATTTTATTCCTTAAGTATCAAAGCTATTGCTTTCATACTTGCAACACTTACTATCATAAGGGGACTGTGCAGGCAAAGTAATGTAACTCTGTCTGGCATTTTGACAGAATTATGTGCCCTTTTTATACTTCGAAAATTTGATTAAGTTTTGTGTTTAGGTCCACTTTATTCCTACAGTATCAAAGCTATTGCTTTCATACTTGCAACACTTATTAACTATCATAAGGGGACCGTGCAGGCAAAGTTATGTAACTCTGACTGGCATTTGGACGGAATTATGGGCCCTTTATACTTAGAAAATTGAAAATTTGGTTAAGATTTATGTTTTGGTCCACTTTACCCCTAAAGTATCATAGATATTGCTTTCATACTTGGAACACTCACAAACTATCATAAGGGTACAGTAAAAGGACAAGTTGCATAACTCTGGTTTTCATTGTTACGGAATTATGGCCCTTTTTTGACATAGTAACTTTGAATATATGGTTAAATTTTGTGTTTCGATCCACTTTACTTCTTAAGTATCAAGGCTATTGCTTTAAAACTTCAAATACTTTCATGCTATCATGAGGTTACTGTACCTGGCAAGTTGAATTTTACCTTGACCTTTGAATGACCTTGACTCTCAAGGTCAAATTATTAAATTTTGCTAAAATTGCCATAACTTCTTTATTTATGATTAGATTTGATTGATACTTTGACGAAACTACTCTTACCTGACATACCACAATAGACTCCACCCAAACCATCCCCCGTGCCCTCCCCCCCCTCCCCCCCCCCCCTCCCCCCCCCAATTTTTTTTTTTTTTTTTTTTTTTTTAAGATCATCTCACAAATGACCACCACACCCTCACACTATACCCCCCCACCCCACCCCACCCCCCCCCCCCATTTTTTTTTTTTTTTTTTTTTTTTTTTTTTTTTAAGATCATCTCATTAATTACCACAACACCCTCACACTATACCCCACCCCCCCCCCCCCCCCCCAAATTTTTTTTTAAACGGTTATGTTTGAAATACCGTCCAACCATCGCACCCAAAAAATCCCCCCCCCCCCCCCCCCATCGCCAAACCCCCCCCCCCCCCCACCCCCCCACCCCCGATTTTTTTCTTCTTTTTTTTTTTCGCTTTTTTGGAAGATAATGTAATAAATGTCCACAACCCCACACTATACACCCCTCTTTACTCCACCCCTCCCTCCTTTGTGATTGAAAATGTGAGTCCCTTCACCTTTAAAAGGAAAATAGATGAGCGGTCTGCACCCGCAAGGTGGTGCTCTTGTTAATTTTTTGTTAGCAGTCACATAAACAACCAAGCTATGTTATATGGAATTTTTACACCCAGTATTGCTGCTTTTTCCTGTATTTGCGCGATGATTATCTGAGATATTAACTCCATGAAGCTATATTCTCAAATCTTTTTCTTTAAAGAAGGAATGTAGTTGACAATTGTTAATAGTTTTATTTGATCGTTCGTCAAAAAGTTGTAACTCTGTTACTCTTGTATCTTCAATGCAATTGAGTAATTAAATAGTAATTCAATTGAACGCGTTTTAATTCCCTTTTATTATTGTTTAATTTGAGTTACAATGCTATGACGTTAAAATTTATTTACACTTAAATGTATTATGAATATTGCTGGGCCAAGTGTGAGGTTGAGCGCTCTATAACCAGGTTTAAACCCCCAATGCTTTGCATTGACCGTTCCAAGGCGGTGACCCCAGCTTTATTCATATTTTGTGTTTATGTTGGTTTGTATTGTGCTGTTTTGTACTGTTTTGGCAATCGGTCACTTGCCTTAAATAAAGGACCAACTAATTGTTTTTAATGAAAATTCAATACTGCTCCAGCAGCTGGAGTTTCACTTCTTTATATTGCATGCATATGCTTATACCTATTGTCAGACCAAGAGCCTGAAGAGCAAGGTGGCATCCAGCAGTAAGCTGCAGGAGAGCAGAGACAGTGAGGTGGAGAGGCTGAGGGGAGAGCTGGAACAGTTGGAGACCCGCAGGGCGGAACTAGAGCAGGGCCTTGAGCGGCTCACACACCAGACTGAGACTGCTAACAAGCAGGTACACCTGGGGGTTGTGGGAATCATAGTGTGTATTGCTACAAAACCTAAGTCCTTTTTAAAGTTTTCTATGTAAGTGGCCCAGTAAGCTCACTAGGTAGAGCACTAGCCCTGATAGCGGAAGTAAAATACTAACAATGTTTTCATTACAGGAAGATTGTGCATAGCAGAAAAGATTTAATCACTGGCTGACTACACATTTTATTTGGCTCATTCTACCTGCCATTTACTTTACCAAAAATAACTTCAAACACATTTTTAACTTCAATATCAGGGAGAAAAGTTGAAGTCTAAGGCTGACCAGAATTTTGGAGGTTCTGCTTAGTCAATCATAGACTTAACATACAACAACTTTTTGCTGAAGACTTCCTTAAATGATGAAAATAACAGGAAAAGCAGAAAGCATCAATCCTGTTTAGCACAGGCATCTGTAGGAGACTCCCAGTCGGTCCCAGACAATCTCCCAGACCGTCAGGGCACCAGCAGGACACTCCAAGACAGTCTGCGATGGTGCCATGACTGTCTTGGCACCAGCAAAAGACTCAAGACGATGCCAGACAGTCTCCCAGACTGTCAGGGGAACCTGCAGGAGACTCTAAGACAATATGCGACGGTGCCAATTGGGGACACCATGTTTACGCACATGCATGTAGCCCAGTTTTCCCAGAGAGAAGTTCATTTGCATTCCAGGCAGAGGAAATGAAGAGCCTGGCCAAGCAGTGTGCCCGGGAGAAGGAGGAGGCAGTGAGGAGCTGTGAGGGTCAGCGTGCAGAGATGATCTACATCATGGAGGGATACAAGGCTGACAACGACAAGATGCTGGCTGACAAGCAGAAGGAGCTAGACACTGTCAGGGCACAGGTGGAGGCTCTAAAGAAGAAGAAAGATAATGAGGTGATCTAATAAACTGTATAACCTTTATTTGCAATATTCTTTTAAAGTTGATTAAATAATGGATTAACGATGGATAAATTAGATAAAAAACCAATGAACATTTTGCATTATTTAGTTTTTAAATAGGCTACATGCAATTATATAAAAATTTCTATTTTGAACTCTCATCTTTGCAATTAAGGCCCTTTGCCCAAATATTGAGGGAATATAGAGGATATTTTTAGTTTTGGTAGATAATTGATTTTTATTCACAAGTGATGACAGAAAATAATATTCGCACGAATTGTCCAGTCTCGAGTGAAACTTTTTATTTTCTATAATCACTCCTGCATTAATAATCGCTAATCTGAATCCATTCGAATTTCTTGGTTTTATTCATTGTTTCCTTGTTTATTAATTGCTTAAAAGAGTTAGAGTTGAGACTTTCTAGGTAATCATAACATTGTGGCTTCAAAAAAAAAGCGGCATGTCATTTTAAAACAGTAAACATTATATATGATTTTCAGTCTTATTTTTCACAGTTTGAAATTACCAGTTTTAAATCACTGATATTTATGCTAATTTAATTTTAAATGATGAAATATTAATATTTTAAAATAATTCCTAATATAATTCTTCACAAACTTGAGTAGGTACTAAATTAACTTGTTTAATTTGATTTTACATTGAATGGCTCATCGTGTAAATTATCAAAATGAAGGCAAACAGCAGTATATGTTATTAGTACTGTTAATGCCCACAAAAACATAATATGAATTAAAGGCAATTGGTAAAGTTTACATTCAATTATTTTAAAAATGCATTCCCTCTTCAATACATATGACTTTGGCCTCCTCAGTTGTATTGAGCCAAGGTGAGTATCAGACAAGGTCTATAGGTCCTGATCAAATCCATTAGGCATAGGTGCTAGTCAGCTTGGTTGGAACCTTATTTTAAAATCCAGTTCATTTTCAATTCAAATTTTCCTTTTCTGATTTTGACATCGTGTTTTCCAGACCACCTTTCCAATGCATTTAAATTGACATTTCAGAATAATTGGAGAAGAAAGCAATTAATTCATATCATTAATCCCGTTTAGAACACTTGTCCATTGTTAATCTTTGACAGTTTTGCATGTTAAAGATAATATTTCAATTAGCCATATTTCCTCATCAAATTGAGACTGTGCCTCTAAGTCCAGACTGTTAAGGTAAATTTGCACACGGTTTTTGCTCGGATTAAGACGGCTCATACAGATAATGGTCCTAGTCATTTTGCCAATTAGTATGGCCTGCAGCAGTCGACTCCCTACCAATTACGTAGGAAATCTGCTGCACATTTATTGCATTCCAACATGGCACTGGAATGTTTTTTTCTTTATCCAAATCTTACACATCAATTGGAACAGAGTCAAAGTATAAAAAGCCTTTAAAGTAATAAGTAAAAGAATAATGAGAAGCATAACATTCAGAAATAAAGTGTTTGCTTTTTAGGTAATACTGTAAATATTTTTCCTAAATAAATTGAGAAAATGTAGACATAATTACTAATGCAAAAGCTATTGAAAATATTTGAGTGATCTTCAGTGAAGAAAAAAATCAATACTCTGGTCACTTGACGGGACATACCCGAAAATACTTGGCTAATGGGCGGGTAGCTATCCATTGTCTTACAGTTTTCATAAAGTCTATATTAAACTGTCTGAAAATGTTTGTTGACATTAAATGGAGGCCAAGTTTGATAATCAGCCAATGTACTCCAAGCACTTTTGAGTAACTGCCCTTCGTTAATTTGGTCATGCAGTTTGTGCTAAAATGTGCGAGACTATCTCACTGGGTCATTTTATGGAAAAAAAATTTGAAATCTTGATACCCGTGTCAAAACCTAAAAGAGTGTTGATTTCAAAATTGATATTTATATCCATATCAACAGTTGATCCCCCTTTTTTAAGACATACTGTTGTATTTACTTAATTTGAAGCTGCTAATTGTATTTTTTTTTCAAAATATAAATTACTTATCAATAAGTTTAAACTTATAGGAAAATTCTAATATTATGATTAAATGCATCACTTTTATGATTGTTTGTTACAAAGGCTGACAAGAAGATTGCCAAACTTCAGGCAGAGATTGACCTATTACGGAAGACAGTGTCTGTGTCGGGACATGAGATGGTAACTTCAGTGTTCTATGCGAATCTGCACAGTCCAGTGATGTTTACCCCATTTTCTAGTTTTGAACAATGTAGACATTGCTTTGAGATATATATTTTCCAAGTTTAAACAATAAAATTAGAAAATAATGGTTGTCTATATAGTGAATTTCCCTTATACATCACATCAGTATGTAATTTCCACTATATATGATCCAATATTTTATATGAATGTTTAATTATTTCATGTTTAAATGTAAAGAATTGTGATTTTTTTATTGTTGACGGTAAAATTCATTTGTCACATTCTTGTCTTTTAAGGAAAACATGCAGAGGAATGTTGGCGAAAAAGAAAACAAACTTCAGGAGTTGGAAAAAGAAAACATGAAAAAGGTAACTTGCTACAGTGCTGGTTACCATGACACAATTTAGTAGTAGCTATTTAAGCAATTAGCAGTCTTATCTGCTTCAAACATGAATATAAAGTCAGTATGCCCCTCTCCTAAGTAGCTGGGGTAAATTGCTTTGCACCTGTCCTTTGGTTGGTAGGGCGTTAGCTTAATTGGTCAGCACACCTTTTTCCATGCAATATCCTGAAAACACTTTGACCTGTTACTTTAATAATGCAAATTAATGATAAGGTTAATTTAAAGAAAAAGAAGATGCCTATTTATTATGAGGTCAACAAGGCGAAGGTCTATTTTGCAGTGGTTTTTAACAAGAAATTTCTTTCATTTTAAATACATTTTGCCAAAGCTTTTACCAACAATCATGCAAATTGGAATAGTTGGTAAAATGGGAGGGAAACAAGATGCATTTTTATATTGACGTCACCCTGTCAAAGGTTAAGGTCAGAATAGCTTGTTTTATTGCTTGTTTTATTAATTTATTTGGTGCAAGATATCTAGAGAAAACTATCACCTTTGATAATCTACATGTATATGATGGTTACTTGAGAGGATAAAAAAAAGCCTATTGATTATGAGGTAAAAGGTAAAGGTGACAGGGGCTTGTAACAGAAAATTTGTTTCTGCACATCTTAAATATACCTACAAAAAGTGCAAATTGGTATTATTGTAGCTTGGGTGGAAAGGAAGACACATGTTAAATTTGAAGTCATAAGGTCAAGGCTACATGGGCTTGTAACATGACAATGGTTTCCACCCACATGTACTACTTTGATGCAACAAAGGACGGTTGCATACATGTTTTTCAAACATTTCTTAGTTTAAAAGCCTTTTATTAGATAAATAAAGTGTTGTGATAATTAGGTTTAGAGGCATTAGAGCTGATATAACTTTTTAGCTCAAGGTGACAAGGTTTTTGATACCAGTCATATTTGCTTATGAAACATATGGACCAAGTAAATATTGGATGTCCTCTTTAAAACAATGCAAGGTCAAGGTAAAGATTTGGTGGTATGAATGGAGATTTATTGGTCATAAGCAACAACCGTGTAAGTATCTAAGAGTTTGTAATATCTACTTTAACTGTCACCAATAGAAAGACAGTATTATATAAATATTACAGTAAAATAATTATATGCCTAGTATATCATTATGAATTTGACATAGAAATACTCTGCATTTCAACCATAAGTTATAGCTTTATTATTCAGCCACTTCATGGGGATATTGGTTTTATGCTACATTCAGCACATGCAGTTCCCGTCCAGCCTTTGCATTTTCTCAGGGTTGTCATGAGCTATGTTGTTCCCTATGAGACAATGAAACCTGGTGTGACTATAGCGAACAGGGTAGCTCCTGACAAGACTGAGCTTATGCAAAGGTGGTCTGGAGCTACTCTTGCCGCAAATGATATAAAGCCAATTTTTGCATGGACTAATAAGGATGAAGAGCTGAAGGGACTTCAACAGCAGCTGGAAAAGATGTTCATCAAGAACACGGCTTCAACTGTTGTTCAGACAAGCCCTTTCAAAGACAGCTCCTCTACAAGTGACCAGTCTGTCACACCCAAACATGCCAGTAAACTACCCACATACCACGACAAGGAGAACAAGGTTAGTGTCTGACTGACAGTTTTACACTAACACCAGCAATCTGTCTTTTTATTTTTTTCTTATTGATTGAAATTATTTGTTTAAATGTATATGTTTGATTTGAAATAAAAAAAGGTCAGTAAGGTTATTCAAGTGTAACAGTATCAGTGAGATTCACCCAGTAGTATGTATTCTATAGTGGAAAACAGACAGATGGCCATAATTCTACCAAAAACCATTGCAGCAAGTTTTCCTTCTTTGCGATTATGTACACATAAAGGTCAGTCAACTGTGGAAGCTTAAAAATAATGTATGCAATAACATTGGTAGAGAGGTTGTCAGATGGAGTGATTTGCATAAAAATAATATATGCAATAACATTGATGGAGGCAAACTTGTTATATGTAAAAAAAAAAGTACATCGTTTGTAATATTTTTCTACAGAAACCTGGTGGTGATGATGAAGACCATGTGTTCAGATCAGTGCCGAAGACCCCTATAGTTCCTAGGACACCCCTGGTCCCTAAATCACCCTATGTACCCCGCTCTTCATTTGTCCCCAATACTCCTTCAGTTGCACAAACACCACAGAGAAGTATTCTCAAGGTTTGTAAACATAATACATTTGGAATATTACTTAATATTACTTTAGTATCATACTGTATGGTGTTATGAGAACTTGTATCAGTTGAGATGGTTGTGTGAAGTCGTATGGCACAAGAGGCGCAGCCTGCAGTCTCTTGCTTCCTGACACAATCAACAAGACTGGTACATTTTCCCATAACAAATACTTTTGAAAGATTTATGTTTTACTTTTTTATGCCCCCTTTCGAAGAAAAGGGGGTATATAGTTTTCGCACTGTCCGTCAGTCTGTCTGTCAGTCTGTCACACTTTTTGTGTCCGCTCTCTAATTCAAATAGTTTTCATTGGATCTTTACCAAACTTGGTCAGAAGTTGTATCTAGACAATATCTAGGTCAAGTTCGAATATGGGTCATGCTGGGTCAAAAACTAGGTCACTGGGTCACTTAGTGCATTTCAAGGATTTAGCATGGTGTCCGCTCTCTAATTGAAGTAGTTTTCATCTGATCTTAACCAAACTTGGGCAGAAGTTGTATCAAGACAATATCTAGGTCAAGTTCGCATATGGGTCATGGCGGGTCAACAACTAGGTCACGGGGTCACTTAGTGCATTTCAAGGATTTAGCATGGTGTCCGCTCTCTAGTTTATGTGGCTTTCTGATTTATTTTTTATATTCTAAGACATCTTTATGCCCTTGAAGGAGGGCATATAGTGATCAGACTGTTAGTCCGTCTGTTTGTCACACTTTGTGTTTAGATTTCGAAAAATTCTCATAACTTCTATGTCGCTTCAGATAGCAATTTCATATTTGGCATGCATGTGTATATGGACAAGGCCTATCCATATGCACACAAATTTTGACCCCTGTGACCTTGAACTTAGGGTCCGCGTTAAGGTTTCGAAATCTGTGTTTAGGTTTCGAAAAAAGCTCATAACTTCTACCAAGTGTTTATAGGGGGCTTAAGTCATCCTATGGTGACAGCTCTTGTTTGTTCAATGTACTTATAGAATACAAAAACAATCACAATATATTTTATGACAAGTAAAAAGATTTGCCAAACAATATAATGTTAATATATGACATTGACAACACTTCCTGTGTCATTATACCCCCACAAATTAAGTTTAGGGTGGTATATAGGAGTGAGCTTGTCTGTTGGTTTGTCGGTCTGTCAGTCGGTCTGTTGGTCAGTCTTTTAGTCAGTCTGTATTAAGTGTCCCCTCTCTATTTCAATTTGTTTTCATCCGATCTTCACCATACGACTGGCCAGATGTTGTATCTAGATGATGTCTAGGTCACGTAGGTCACTTAGTGCGTTTTAAATATTGAGCATGGTGTCTGCTTTCTAATCAAGTAGTTTTCATCAGAGCTTCACCAAACTTTGTCAGAAGTTGTATCTAGATGATGTGTAGGTCAAGTTTGAACATGGCCCATGCCGGGTCAAAAACTAGGTCAAGGGGTCACTTAGTGCGTTTTAAAGAGTGAGCATGGTGTCTGCTGTTTTTTGTGAAGACAACATGTAAAATATTCTGTGTCAATGCAGCATGTGGGGGTATTCATCTGTGACAAAGCTCTAGTTTTTTTTTCGAATAATAAAGATAACTGTCAAAATCGAACAACAACATTTTTATTGACAAAAACTAGTTGTTTGGATACGGGTATGTTGCGGAAAAAAACACAGAAAACCCTTGTAGCAAATATGGTATCTTGTAATTGAGTGTTAAATAAAATATGTTTTCATGGCAGAAAAACTATAAACAGTCTAACCTGATAACAGCCGTCAGTCAAGAGCAATGACCAAAGTGCCGGTTGTAGACATGAGACTGCTGTTCTCAGGTGACCACTTTTTGGTTGGTAACGTTGGTCAGTTGGTATTATTGTCAGGTCGTTACCCCACCCAGATTTTTAAACAAAGTGTAATGTTAACAAAAGGTCATTGCCAATAAAAGTATAACTATTAACATTTATTATTTCTATTGAATAATACAAATAAATATCTTATAAATTGATTTAAATTCATATCTATTGTTAAACTTATCAATTTATCAAAATTATATTGTTATAAATCTGGCAATATGTATTACATTCTTGTAAAGATATGTTTAATTACGGTCGTCTAGTTTCATTGAGGTTATGTCAGTAAAAGTATAAATAGCAGATTTGCTTTTATAAACAGAGTTGTACATGAAAAAAGAAAGACACTTGCATACATGCTTAAAGTTTGTTATAAAAGTTACATTTCAATTTCTGTTTTGCCAAAATAGACGATCTTTAATACTATATTGCCTGCTTATAACAACATGCTGTAGATAAGTGTTGTTGTTCTTAACTTCACCGATAAAGATCTGTTGATTTTGTAAGGTGCTGATGCAATGGCATTAGGGCTGATTTCTGCCAAAATTAACCCAGGCACACAAACCTTTTCTCAGTGGTTCGCATTTATCATATCAAAGGTAGAAACTGCAATCAGATTCTGTAGCCGCAAAAATTAGGTCAGGGCTAAGAGAAAACAGAGCAAATTTGATTTGAGTGTTTACTTTTTTGACGTCAAAATGACTGTGTCGTGACACAGGTGAAAAATGGCTTTCAGAGTGAAATATACTGGCCGTTTGCTGTTAAAGCCAGTGACTGAGATATTCAGGTGTAATATAAAATGATTTTTGTTTGGGGGACTCTAGACTGACCACTGTAGGTAGGTAACCGCATTTTTCACATGAGGTTGGATGGTATAACATGTTTATCCCCAGTCGCAAAGCTGTAGTGGGGATTACAGAAATGCCCATCATCTGTTCATCAGTTTTTTGTTAACTCTTTCATGTCTGCACCATATCTCCTACATCCTTTGACAGAATTTCATGAAACATGCCTATATGTTGAGAGCGTACAAACAAGGTGCAATAATGCATGAGTCCGTTATCCCTGCTTAAGGTGAAGGTTGTACCTCAAGGTCAATTGGTTTGAGCCTCCATGTTTGTGTTCTTCCATGTTTCATAAAGACTTTGATGGATGTTTTTGTAACTTGACTAAAATGTTTAGGTCCATGATTTGCAGATGTCATGAGTCACTCAAGCAGGCTCAAGAATCTTACTTAAAACTTAAAAAGTCAAAGGTTTACGTCTCTGTTTTTGTGTCCAGTCCAATTTCTTTTAGATAATTGACACAATCTGCAAATGGTCAGTCAGCCTGCTAAGGTCAAGAATATCCTTTACAGTAAAATGTTTGAGCTGCTACTTTTGTGTCCCCTCCATATTCCCTAGACCAATTACAGAATTCACATGAAACTTGGTGACAATGTTAAGTTAATTGAGATGATGTGCATAAGGCATGAGTCAGTCACGCATGCTGAGGGTGAATGTCAATTTTCAAGGTCAAATTTTTTTGTATCTCACTATCTATTTTTGTGTTGGGTGGATATTTCCTACATTAATTAAAGGATTTTAATGCAACTAGGCACAAACTGTGCGTGATATCTGCATGTTCAATGGAAATACCCTGTTCTGATCAGTCATAAAATACAACACATATTTTGATAGAAACATTTAAAGTGTTTCTTGAAAACAATTTAAAATGCTTCTAGTTATGTTATTTTTATGCTCCCCCAAAATTAATTTTGGGGGGAGCATATAGTCGCCGCTTTGTCTGTCCGTCCATGTGTCCGTCCGTGCACAATTTTTGTCCAGGCTATTTCTCGGCAACTAATGACCGGAATTCAATGAAACTTTATGGGAAGCATCAATACCAAGAGGAGATGTGCATATTATCAGTGGGTTCTGGTCGGATGATTTTTTACAGAGTTATGGCCCTTTGAAATTTTCTATAAAAAAATTCTTGTCCCCCCAACAGCCCAACTACTGTGCCCTCAAGACGTTTCCTTTTATCTGAATATAATTATAGTGCATTATTGTGACAAACAATATATTTGGGGATCATCACCCGTCTTCGACAGTTTCTTGTTAAATACTGTTTTAGTGTTTAAATGCTATAATCCACTGTTAACATTGAATTTTTTCATCATTTTATTGTGCAGGATTAAAGGTTAAATGAGTTCGTAAAAGAATTGTTCTTACCTCATTTGCCACATCGATGATAGACTTTAATTTTTTGTTTTTCCATCTTAGATTTATAAAATACCTCGATTCATTTGTCTTTCTGATATATCATCAAGACCTTTTTGCACAATTATTTAGCTTACAGCCAATTATCTTTCAATGTAAATAACCATAATACTTAAAGCAACTGGCTTATCAAATATGTACAAAATATCTCATAATATCAAGTTATTTACATAAGACTCACAGTTTAAATGATGTAATAATATACATAAATAAATGAATACATACAAAAATCAAAGGCTGTTAGCTGATCGGTCTTTAAGTATTTCAGCAACTCTGCCCAGAGACACGAATGTAGTCCATTTAGTGATTACCAAAGTGTTTGCCATTACAGCCCTTGTCTGCTAACTCTGCCATCAAGAAGAGAAGGGTGGTGTTTGCATCCAAGGAAGAGGAGGAGGCATCCAACTCAGAAGATTCCTGCCACTTTGAAGTCATGGATATTGATGTATGTAGTATGCTTTTTTATGTCCCCCAGTCCTTACTGGGGGACATATTGTTTTTGCCCTGTCTGTTTGTTGGTTTGTTTACGTCAAACTTTAACATTGGCCATAATTTGTGCAATATTGAAGATAGCAACTTGATATTTGGCATGCATGTGTATCTCATGGAGCTGCACATTTTGAGTGATGAAAGGTCAAGGTCATCCTTTAAGGTCAAAGGTCAAGTATATGAGGGGGGACATAGTGTTGCACAAACCCATCTTGTTTTCATTGTGATAACTTGTTACTATGCTTCACAAATGGGAGAAGCATATAGTCTCTTCTTAGTCGGCCCACTCAAACTTTTATTTTGATGGAATTGAGTTTGCGTGAAACACATTTTCCTACCAAATATTTCTGTCCCACTTGATTCTGTCTATCCGTCTGTCTTTAAAAGTCTCTCTGTCTGTTTCATACCTCGTTTCGGTGTAAAATCTCAGAAACTAATGATACAATTTAATGTAACATTACATGTAGCATGCCTCTAGGATGAACATCAGTATATTTTACATTATTTTCCACTCCAATGATGTTTCAGGGCGTAATTTCCCTTCAGTTTTACCTTTTTTTAAATGATTTTTATCTCACCTGAGCATGAATGTTAAAAGTCACATTTGGTAATAAAGTGATTGTAAATCCCTTTATTCCCATTAACTTTGCCATATATTGATGGATTAAAAAGACACTTTGCTTAAATGCATTCATACATAAGACGACATGATGTGTTTTCACTTATCTCCATACCTTAAAGGTCAAGGTCAAACTTAAGAGTTAAAGATCTCAATCTGCCACAAAACAGCTAGTTGGGACTTTTTCTGTGCCATTGATATGCTATTGTAAGATAAACTACCATATATGACAACCATAAGGAGAGGGCATTTTTGTATACAACGATTCCCTTACCTAAAGGTCACACTTAGGTCAAGAGTCAAATTAGGTCATAAAAAGCATGAAAATTCCTGTCTCAGCCATAACTTTGCCATATATAGATAGATTTTTACAAGAATTGACACAAATACAATTCATTATAAGATGATGAGATGGTGTCACACTCCTATCTACCTCAAAGGTCACATTTCAAAGATCAAATTTGGGTTTAAACAGCTTTTTAGGACTGTAACGTTATAATTTGTCATGATATTTTAAGATACTTAATTACCAAGGCATTTCATGTGTAAAACCTTTCTCCCAACCTTAGATGTCAGGGTCACACTCAGACAGCCTAATCTAGGAAGACATTTCACGTATATGCATAAAGCCCAGTTTTCCGTGAACAAGGCTCATACATGTATGATTACAAGGTACTAGTTGATGTTCGTGTGTTGTACAGATTGAGAGGAACAAGAGTGTGAGCAGTCATGTGCTGGTGCTGCAGTCTCCCAAGCCTGGCACTCCGGAATGCAAGAGTTCTGCTGTGCTTATGCCCCTGCATAGGACCCCACGCACACCCAATGAGGACTCGGATAAGAAAAGGGTGAGTTGTACAACCTATCATTTTTCGTTTGATTTCTAGAAAAAATAGCATTAATTTTATGTTCTTTGGTTACTTGGAAAATATCTGTTAATCAAATAAATCAGGGATATAAAAATAGCAGTGAGATACATTAATAAT
Organism: Dreissena polymorpha; assembly: GCF_020536995.1. Lineage (NCBI taxonomy): Eukaryota > Metazoa > Mollusca > Bivalvia > Myida > Dreissenidae > Dreissena > Dreissena polymorpha. The sequence goes on along the minus strand of NC_068366.1, from coordinate 61,275,793 downwards.
GTGAAAATTATAGATAATGCTCAGTGTTAACGTGTTACACTTACTAGTTATTCTTGTTCCTTAATCCAGTGATACAATAAAAAGAAAGTTTGATGTTTATCATGGAAACTAATTAATATCTTCTATGTCTTTATCCCTATGTATTTCAAAAGTAACCATACAAAATATAAATAATGTATTTTAAAATGTTGGCCTATGTTGATGCCTATATATTGTTGTTTACTTGTATATTTATACTCCCACAAATGAAGTTTGTGTAAGTTTACTTAAATTACACTTTGGTTGGGTCAGTGGGTCAGTTGGGTCTGTCATGCTGCTCATGTCAGTCGGTTGGAGTCTCATGCAGAACATGTGTTTGTATCGCAAACTAGTCTTGAAGTTTTTTGTGTTTCAGCCTAAAACTTTTTAGATATGTTTTTATACTTAGTGAAAATGTAGGATGTTCTGTTTGTGTATTCTATCCAGAGCTTAATGATCGGTTTTAAACTTTGAATACTTACATTAGTGTAAATGCATACTTTGTTTCGTTAATTAATCAATCAGTTCCCTGTCAATCAACATGAAACTTTATAGATAATTTGATTATACTATGTAGATCTGCAAGTTGTTAGCTTTGTGCATGTCAAGATATTTTTGCAGAGTTATGTGCCTTTGAACTTAGGCACATTTTGGATACTTTCATCTTTGTAAATGTAAGTTTGTATTGCAAACAGTTTTCTGTCTATCAGAACAAAATTTTATGGGAGTGTTGTTTATACTATATAGAAAAGAAAGACTATACTTTTATGTTTGTAACAATATTTGTTACAGAGTTATGTGTCCTTCAACTTTGGCAATTTATTCAGTAATTCATGTTCAGCTTTTTGTCTTTTTGAGAAATCTATAAAGTTGTAAATAAAAATATTTTAAGATTAATTTAAAATTAAGTAATGCAGAGTGGATATTTGTTGGATTCGGTGGAATATTGACCTTATTTCACGAGTGATCATGAACAAATAATATTTTAACGAGTGTATATTTTCTATGATCACGAATGAATTAATATCGACATTCCACCAAATCCAACAAATTTTCTCTTTGTTATGCTTTTTTAACCGGTTATTTACATTGTAAAAGAGTTTAACCGGAGAATTTCACTGGTATAATGACGTCATTTTGTCGAAAAAATGAAGTGAAAGATATCGATAATTTTCACTATTACTTTCCACTGTTTGAAACAGTTAAATATCAGTTTTATTTCACTGATATTTCTCTATAAACCACCAGAAAGGATAAAGTAAAAACGTTTTACCTATGCTTAAAACGAGTGATTGAGTGGGTATTTGTTATTTTCAATTACTATTTTACCAGGTTTTTATTTAATGGCGATACTATGATGTTCTGTTGGAATTGGTTTTACATAGTGTATGCATTTTATTCAGCATAAAACAAGCCACACACCTGATAAGACATCAGTCAGTGAGGGAACAGTGGAAGACAAGAGCAAGACCAAAACCCCCTCAACAAGGAAAGCGCCTGTAAAGTCCTCTGGCAAGTTCTTCAAGAACAGTCCTAAGGACAGGATGGCTAGTTTCAGAGAAGCACAGAAAGACAAAGATCTCTCTTGGTTTGAAAGTAGTGATGTCTTCGGATTTGGTATAGAAGATTAAACTGTTCGATTCTTGTACATGTTTAGTGTAATATTGTATCCCATTTGGATCACACAATTCACCATATTATTGCAAAGCCTCTATTTCAAATGGAATCTGTATTTTGTTGATCTCAAGCATTCAAATTATATTAAAATGGCAAGCTTATAGCTGCTATACAATCAACTTCCCTTTGTTAATAAATTATGCCATTAATTCATTTTGATTTTTATCCAATATGTATCAACATCGTTTCTATACGTTGTCGGTTTAAAGATTTTCAATACTGTTTAAACTGCTTTGTTAATTTTTTTGTTCATTTTGTATTGATATTGTGATTTATTGATGAGAGTTCTTGGTTCGTTGCAGTCTGTGATTGGGAATATTTGTCTGTGATATTGTTTCATGTATTTGTTGGAAAACAATTGATCGATACTTAAATGTAAGTGTTTTGAAAATAACATTCTTTTACAATGGTACACATTCCTATTGGCATGTAGAATACTAAATTAATTGAACATTTGTAATAATTGTAAGATATTTGTTTAGTGAAATTATATACTGTTAAAACACAAGCGAGATATTTTTTATTAATTTATTAAACAATAAGATAGCTCAAATATCTGTAAACACACATATTTATATATAAATCTTAGTAAAGTAATGGGAGTATACAGAAAATAATGTATATGAATTCGATAACATAAAAATATGCACTAATAAACGTCTCTTGCAATGTGCAGTGTATATTGTAAATGTGGAAAAAAGTACCAAAATAAGTCGTAACATACATATCAAATCTGTAACAAAATGGGTGCGACCTTAAATTGTCATTAGTTTTGTGTGTGTCCTGTAATTCTACCCAATACAGTAGCATTGATTTTGTATAATTGCAAACGATTACCGGTAATACATTATTGACAACTACTGACAATTTAAGGTCTCACGTGTGTGTATATTAGTATAAAACAATACGTATTATAAAAAACGCAATCATCTATAATCGCTATAATTACTTGATTTGCTATTGAATTACAATCGGACCTATTAGTTCATGATTGTTTTTGAAAATCGAGCCTTTCCGTGTGCGCTCGGACTGCTTGATTGCGGTTTGCGCGCTCTTCTACCGGGCGCACTCTACGATACAGGCGTCCATGGCGGCGAGATGGGAGGCGTCGTCTGCGAGGTCTAGGGACGCTGCCCATGGACAAACGACGTCCATAACCCGACCCCACGGGTAGGTTATCGTCTTCTCCCACCACGTCAGTGTGGCTTTGTTCGCAAGCAGTTGTAACTGAAACCGAATTCGAAGGAATATAGCGGTGTTGTTAACTTGCGCTAACAATTGTAACTGAAAAAGAATACAAACAACTACAAGAACCCTTTGTTAGTATGTAATAATTGCACGTTACCCCTTTATTTGTAACCGACCAGACAATGTGTGGCGCACAACTTCCATGCTTGTCCTTTAAAGGTCAATGCCGTAATTCAAGGTCAAAGGTCATGGATTCGTCTCTATGCCAGAAAGGTCACTGCCTCAATTCGTTTCTGCTCTAATAATCGGTACTTGTCGCAGTCGTATGGAAGTTGTGATTGAAAGAGAATTATGAGTCAAACTCATACTCACGACTTCTGGAATGGGCGACTTCAGAGTCTGTTTCCGGTATTCCTTCCAGTCCAGTGTGCTGAACCACCTAGAAAACGCCAACATCAAATTTGATAGCGCGGAGTTAGGGGTAAAAAATGATTTAAATCAAAACAGCATACCGAATTTGTATTTAAAAAAACTGTTTTCAACATAAATTGATGTGTTCACAAATTACATATTTTTTGTCAATCTATTCATGTGTTCTGTTTAACCGTGATTTTACGTGCTTAACGCTTTTCTAGACCAGTATTGAGAAGTGGTATTGGGCATTTCGGTAAGTACTTACTCCTCCAAGTACAGGTTTTGTCTGTCGACACCTATCTCGAATCTGTCTTTAGAATTCAAGCTGAAATAGGAAACAAATATTGAAGATACTGGTTTCGGTCAGCGCGCAGTGGTTGGTACACGCACTTTTCACCAAAGCGACCCGGTTTTTAAATTCCGCTCCCGGGGCATGTGAGTCTGGTTGGTGGTCACCATACCGGACAGGTGGAGTTTTGTCCGGATACTCAGTCCCCCCCCCCCCCACACACACACACACATCACCATACCACGCTTGAACTGAATATCTTTCAGTTGAATCTAAATAGCTGAAAATGGCAGCTTTACTTCAAAATTTATCCCAGCTTTCGTGATGATAAATTAATTAGGAGGGGCATACTCCAAGTCCCTTTATTATACTGCAGTCAAATGCACGCACACAAGGATACTGTTAGTGTTGAATATCGATACATTTAAATTAGCGGTACTTGGGGGGAAAACTGAACAACGAAATGATCCTTCGCGACAATTAATAACTGACATAAATTTCACCATTGAGAACTTGTGGCCATGAGCGAATAGTGACTTTCGAGGTACAATAGCGTACAATAGCGAAGCTAATTTTGACTAAGACTACTTGTTAGGAAACAAAGCATCATGCGATAAATGTCTCAAATTAAATTTTGTAAGTTCTAAATGTTTCCCTCACCGCAAACATGAGCGAATGAATGCTTCTCCTGCAAACGAAAACAACTCGGGGCTGTACACGGGCTCGATTTTGAACCTGTTGTTGGTCCAGTCCGTAAACGCGTATCTAGAAATCAGAAAACATTTGCTAAGTAGACAAGTAGAAAACTATGCTCACTTTTAAAGATGTGTCATTGTAAACGCACATATAAATAGCACGCCTTAATTATTAAAGTGTGCAGTGAATATTAACACACACTTGACAAATGCCTCCATTTGTGTAAAAATGACCCATGGTACGTGCCCGGAGGGGGGGGGGGGGGGGTAACTTCTTAAATTTTATTGTAGGGGTGTCTCGCTGAGACTCTTCCGAAATGTGACCTATTTTTATACCGGAATAAAGTAGACCCATTTTGATACAAGATTTTTGTTAAAGCATACCCATTTGTATACGATAGCATTGAGAAAGTGGACCCATTTCAATACAAGAAGTTTGATAAACTGGACCCATTTAAATACCAGAATTTAATAGAGTGGACACATTTCATACTAGAATTGTAATCTCTTGCAAATCAATACAGTATACTTATTGAATTGGCTATTATATTTTTTCCGCTACTTAAATTTACTTTTTGATACCCATTTATATACAAGAATGACATTTATCATACCCATTTTGATACTGATACTTTAAAATCTATATGCATTTATATACAAGCAAATTTCTGATTTCAATACCCATATCTATACTTAGATGCTCAAAACCATACCCATATCTATAATTTAGTCGAAAAACACACCCCATAAAATCGGCACATGCCTATATACCCGTATATAGGAAGTTACCTCCCCCCCCCCCGGGGGTACGTGTTTAAACAAGTTATCTGTGTATGTATATTACTCTTTCATTATTACCGGAAACCGAATATATAATAAGGTAATTACGACTTCTTTCGTTTTCTCGTGAATTTATTCTTGGATAATTTGATGACGTGACCTGTTTTTCATTTCCCGATAAACCCTCTGACTCCGTATGCAAATTTCAACGTATATATTTAAGACCGTAATAGTTTTCCATTAACAAGTTGCGAAATGAAATCAATATTTTTCGCGAATCAAATTGACGTTGTTTTTCGTTCGTTATTACCGAAATGACTATGGGTTAGAGAAAACTTCAAATATATGCCGTTCGACGATATGATGATATCCAAATTGAAACTTGATTCATAGGCCATCGTAAAGAAGGAAGTCCGTTGTGGCATTTGGAATGAAGACATTAAAGGTAATATTCATTTTTTGCATTTTAACGGTGTATAAACTGTCCGTAACACGACGCCTATTTTTTTCTGACATGACCTAGATATAGTCAAGATAAACATGCTGACCAAGTTTCATCAAGATTTGAAAACATATGGCATCTAGATTGACCAAGTTTCATCAAGATTTGAAAACATATGGCATCTAGAGTGACCAAGTTTCATCAAGATTTGAAAACATATGGCATCTAGAGTGATCAAGTTTCATCAAGATTTGAAAACATATGGCATCTAGAGTGATCAAGTTTCATCAAGATTTGAAAACATATGGCATCTAGAGTGATCAAGTTTCATCAAGATTTGAAAACATGGCATCTAGAGTGACCAAGTTTCATCAAGATTTGAAAACATATGGCATCTAGAGTGATCAAGTTTCATCAAGATTTGAAAACATATGGCATCTAGAGTGATCAAGTTTCAGCAAGATTTGAAAACATATGGCATCTAGAGTGACCTAGTTTCAGCAAGATTTGAAAACATATGGCATCTAGAGTGACCAAGTTTCATCAAGATTTGAAAACATAAGGCATCTAGAGTGACCAAATTTCATCAAGATTTGAAAAATATGGCATCTAGAGTGATCAAGATTTGAAAAAATATGGCATCAATAGTGATCACGAGCGAATAAAAATAACGCACACCGCACGCTTCACGACGAAGGACGACGGAGATATGGCGTTTACAATAGCTAAAACCTTCAGCTAAAACTCCAAACGTTCAATATGTGGCAACCATTTTGACACTACTTCCAACGCCATTCTCACTTAACGGCGATGCATGGAATCGACTGTGCAATATATCAACAGGTATTTGGAACAACAGGAAGTAGAAAAACGATATTGGCTTGATAAATTATATTACAAATTTGTTTTACGATCGCGTACATTAATTTGTGATATGGATTTTATGCCCCGGCCCTGGCACACGTATCGAGTCTCGTGAACAGGCAGTTAATGCCTTACATTATGTTTACTTTTTTATTCAGATAAAATAAGGTGTGTAATAAACGATTGTAAATGTTTACCTGCCGGTGATGATTTCGTACGCAAGGCAGCCGATACTGAAGACGTCAACGTAGGGACCCCGTCTTCCTCGGAATCTCTCCGGAGCAGAGTATGTCTGCGTGTGCACGTCCAGAGGATCCACATCCGGGCCCTCGATCCGTTTGATGTAGCCGCCCTGGTGGGGAAGAGAGTGGTTCATGTAACAGAGTTTACTGTAGGCAGTGCTTACATGGACTTGAACAACATAGAGGCACTGTGGCGCCGCAAAGGTGTGCCCTCGCATTTTGTATTTGCAGTTATTTGCTTGGCCCCATCTGTGCGGCGAAAGAGTACAATGACGTTGCGTACACGATATTAACAATAAAGAATATAGCGAGCCTGTGTTTCTATCTCACCAAACATGTTAAAGAGGAGAAGAATGTAGCAATCGGACTACCAGCACTATCATAACTGGAATTGTTACAGTCTCCGTTGTTCAGCGTAGTTCTTCTTGAATGCTCTTAGCTTTTATAAGAACATACGGACAGCTCAGAGTTCTTCTTGTAACCCAATTTTTTCATGTCAAAAAATTATGTCTCACGTATGTCTATAAAATCGAGTTCAATCAACCTAATACATCGTTACAAACACAATACCTGTTATAACCGATATCAATTTGCGAGGGAATTGTGGAGAAAAACTCAAAACAAACTTTATACAAAAACCGTTATCAAACCGAAAGCCGAAGTTTTAAATTGCCGATTCGATCTATCTTACGGATGTTCCGGAAATAGTCGGTATATTACGATTGGTAGATTAGACACGAGATGTATCTCGCCGAGGATTCCAGAGATAGTCTATAGCGTATTTTCGAATTCGGAATTACTCGGAATACTCGGCTAGGTCCATTGCAAAAACAAATACATTTAAAAGAACCGTTGGCGTGTTTGAAACTTTGGATTAATATCAATATTGTGCGAGCATTACATGTCATGTAAGATGTTATTATTTGCGCATTATGGACATATTTATGCCAAAAAATAGTTTATGTGGCAAATATTTCCAATTTAACTGCCGCCCGGATTCTGGGCGTCGAGTTTCTATGGAAAATCGGGTTGCCAGTTGCAACTCCCAGCGACCTGGAGGGTCAATAGCTGGGAGTTGTATTATCCCAGCGACCCGGAGGTTCAATAGCTGGGAGTTGTATTATTGCAACTATTGTAACGTTTAAATGTTTGTTGAAGCTGTGAGTAAGGCATGTTTTTGGGGCAAAAATGCACTCTTCAAATTTGCCGCAAAAAGATGACCACCAGTTTATGCGTTGCACGATTTCACATAGACGCATCTGAACACTTCTGTGGGGCGACACACCTATATGGCGTTACCAGGAACAATTCGTTTTATGTTATAATTCACATGATGTCTTTGCAATGGTATCTGAAGAGCATAGATGGTTGGAAACATCACTTATGTCATAATAAGACGTATATTACCGATATTTTTACTTCTTCCGCTTTAAGCAGAATAATCAATAGTCCCCATACACTTATCCTACACACAAGAGCATTTAATGTTAATCTTCATTCATTATGTACATTTGAAAAGGCGACTAGCAATTTTTTTTCGCCGAAAATGATAATAATTTAACAAATTAATTGATTAATTCAAATGTAACTATGCTTATAGCAATAACACAACTAAACCCGCGCAAGAACATTCAAATTTCAAACATATAAAATGCTGTAAAGGTCTTATAAGCATGAAGCTTTACTAACTACATTTATTTAAAGACTACGAACCAACACTGGGTATCCCAGGTCATTGAACAGCACTTTAGAAGGCCGTATATTGCCGTGCACGATATCACGTGTGTGCAGGAAGTCGACACCGATGAAAACACCCGCGATGATGAACTGCGCATGTGCCTCGCCGAGCACGTGCCTATCCGGGTCCAGCCCGAGCAGTTTCTCGAGAGTGGTCAGGCTGTGGTAGCGGCTCATGAACCAGACCGAACCCATCGGGGCTGACATGACGTCCATTATCCTTGTAAGTGTGAGGAAGATAACTTATTACAATAACTTTGTACTTTTTAGGGTAATCCAAACCTTAACCCGATGAAAGAGACAAAGTATGTATCATTTATAACTTTCATCGTTTTTTTGTGATTGATCCATATTTAATTTCACTCCTGATTACAAAACATTTTTATTTTCACTCGTGGCCACGCCACTCGTAATCATATTTAAACAAATTCAAACATGTTAAAGAAATTACGATAAAACCTAGAGCAACACATACCCTCTTTCATGCGAAAATGGGTATTATGTCGTAGCTCCAGAACAACCTGCGCATTTGCACAGGCTGGTAAGGAGCTCCCTTGCCCGCCTCTGTCTAGACTGTACCTATGCGCATGCGGATCTGGAGCTCCGCGGGTCGCATATGGCATAAGGGCCATTTTCACACGACGCGAATTGTTTATTATGCTCTGTAACGAATAAATGGGACATACCCGTGAATGACAATCGTCATTTCACTTAAGGTTCATTAAGTTAGCGGTTGATGATTTTACTCTGGCTAATGTAGAAAGACGTATTTTTTTAAGTATGCGGATAAACTAATTTAGGTCAACAATGTTCCATTGAACAATAACACATACAATCAAACGGACATAATCAAGCGACAACGATGTAGAGAGTGAATCACTTATGCCCTAGGTATTCAACAGTGTCCGAAAAGTATTAATTGAAAAATACCCGGACTCGGGACGCTCAAACATATCTCGTTCATGTAACATAATAATGGTACAACAAAAACATGAAAATAAAATGTGTTTCAGTGCACGTTTGTTCCTTTTTTGTAATCATATTAACCAGTTATTTCCACTGTGGTTCCGACACTTGCAACTTTATAGGATTCTGAAAATTTAAATGCGATCTGACAATGAAACCAAATACATGTACCATCTAAATATCATGTAAAGAGAATGTCATAGTACTGGATTCAATCTGCATGGACTACTGGAGAAACCCACGTTGTACATGGCGCTACGGATTTAACTGTTTGATATTAAGAAACAAGTAAGGTGTAACGATCGAATACTTTTACGCATTTAAATACCAATGGAGGCTAAATGCATAAAACCGTGCAGAGGTTTGACGTACCCGACTATGAAATAGCAGTTGCCGAGTCTCGCCATTTCCATGTCGTCTATCAGACATGCATCCTTCTTCGCTATCATTGTCATAACTACTTGCTTATTCTGGTAGTTCGCCTAAAATCAAGAAAAATCAGACAGCTGTACTGTGAAAAGAGATCTGCCGTAATGTAGGGTTCCACGCGAGAATTGTGTCTAACAGTTTATCTATACCATGATCCGTTCAAACAGGCTTTTATAAGTTTGCAATCGCTTATACATGGAATTTACACTCAATACTCGACAGTACGATAAGGATACTGCGAAAGTACGATAACGTAAACTGTAAACACGGCACTATGATGATGCAAACGCGACAGTACGATGATGATAATGCGACAGTACGATGATGATAATGCGACAGTACGACGGAAACGCGACAGTTCGATGACGATAACACGACAGTTCGATGACCAAGACATGGCAGAACTATGAAATAACGCGACATTAAGATGGTGATAACACGATAGTACGATGTCATAGCATTACGATGTCGATGATACAACAGTGCGATGACAGCGACATGACAGCAAGATTAAGATCACCTGAAAACACGTCAGCACTTAAGAACAAGTATGAACGTACTGCAGTACCATGGCGATAACACGCAGTAATATCGTATTACCATCATGGTAATGTCGTAGATCGTGTCTTCGTCATTGAATTGTTGTTTTAACACCATCGTACCGTCGTGTTATTGTCATCGTACTGTCGTGATGTTGCGTAATCATCATCACACTTTCGAGTATCGAGTTTTAAATAAATCCATACACAGGCGATGGCTTAACGGGATTCCGTACTTAAGTTACGATTTGTAAGTTCATTCTTGCAACTAAACAACAGTAGCAAAAAATGTGACCGGTTAATGAATCGCATAGCAAACTTACATATGAGAGTTTATTTAAACGAGCACTTATTTAATAATATTCATCAAACTAATACTTGCCCAATTATTTTATCATGTGTATTATGTCGAAAGAAAAATCTTATAGTGTTAGTACAAAAAGTTAAACAAACAACAAAAACTCAAGATTTACCCTGAATCTCTCCGTGAAGACTCCCTCGTGTATCTTCTCGATGAGTTTAATGTTCACCAGACCCTCGGTCTTATAGCGGCTGACTTTTGACCGCAACTGACCAGAGCTTATCGTCTGCTGCAGGATCACCATTTGTGACTTCGCTGGTTTCTTGTCCTTCAAAGACCTTCTTCGTTTCCGCGCCTGTTTCTGTTTGTGCTTACTCTGCTCCTCTCTGACGTCATCAGTGGACGTCACGCTTGATCGACTACGGCGAGTGTCGTCTGCTGGACCGTCTCGAACTGTGCTTTGAGACTTGCTGATATAAACAGAGCTACCTACTTCGCGCAGGTTCGTTAACTCCGGATAGAAAATTGGTTCACTGACTGCTTCTTCAACTGTCTCCGTATTAGTTTCCGGGGAAGATTTTTGTGGTTCATGTAAAATGTTGGTGTCTTCATGGACCTTTTTCAAGATGGTTATTTGCTTCACCTCGGGCATGCTGTGATAACTAATGAAGCGCTTTTGTGGCGATCGAGACTGTTTCCATGAAGGGTATCTGTCTGTGTTTTCGCTTTTCCAGTAGGAATACTGCCTAGGTGTATTTGCCGTATTGCTAGAATCGTGCTTCGTATGTCTGTTTGTGTCCATGCTTGACCGACGCTCAGTGGTAGCAGTTTGTCTTGAATAGCCGCGCGAATGCTCTGTGTAATTAGACGAATGATATTTATCATCGTTGCGCTTGCCTTTCGACAGTGTGTTAGATGGTGAACCGGCCGGTCCAGAGCGGTGAACAATCGACTCAGAAGACTGACTCTGTTTACAACGACCTTTTTCTGGCACCATTTTGTGTCCCCTTGGCACATAAGCACGCGGGGATCGAAACTGTACTCGACGAAGCGGAGGTATTGGCTCAGGCATCTTGATGCAGGCTGAGTCTGACACATGACCCTTGCTTCCGGCTCCTACTTCAGCGTCATTTTGAAATGGCATAATGGCGTCAGTACCATGGCAGTCGTTGACATGCACAGGTAGGTAATGGCCACTGGTGGCCAGAATTTTCATAGTTTTATCAGCCGTTTTAAGAAACTCCTGAAGCGATGTAACAAGAGCAAGGCACGGCTCGCTTGCGTTTTCAATCGAGTAAAATACAACCTCAAATTCTATCTCGGAGTCCGACTGCAATTCATGTTCATGGTTTTTCTCGGAAACGTTGTAACTTTCGAAAGCTTTGCTAGAGTTTATATGCAAATTATTTTCCTCATTTGTGCGTTTAGTTTCCATATGTGTGTCCCTTTCCGTCATGTGGGACGCGCCTGTTGTGTGATCGCGCATGTTCTCGTGTAATATGACGTCATTCACGCGAATTCCGGCCGTTTCCAAGCCACTTGTATATGTGTGCTCGCAGTTATGGGAACGATTTTCGGTGTCTATAACCATCATCTCTATGAATCTTGAAAAAGAAACAAACCAAATACATGCGATTTCCTTCGAAAATATTAACTTCGGAAATGAAACCGTGTAAGCAAAACAACATAATTTTATGTTGTTGCGTTTTTTTTCCAATTTGTCTAGACATTAAATAACATTTATAGCTAGGTCAAGTAGGTAGAATACAAATTTTCTTTCTTGAAGCTTGGAATTCATTGGCCTTAAATTCCTAATAACCCCCTAATAACACGCAAATTTGGGCTTTCATAAGTCTTATTCACTTTATTTTATGACATGAATTTTGTTAAGGTTTTTAGAATATTTCTTCTTCACAATATAAATGGCTTTGCATACTCAATATTGTTTGAGAAAGTCCGTTTCAATTAATAGATTTTAACACAATAAGGTCTCCGCAGAGTTGCACACTCATTTAAAGGGGCCTTTTCACAGATTTTGGCATTTTTTAACTTATTCATTAAATGCTTAATATCGATAAATGTAAACATTGGATCGTAAAAGCTCCAGTAAAAAATCAAGAATAAAATTAAAAAAAGAAAAAGAACATTGCCAGAACCAGGTTTCGAACCAGTGACCCCTGGAGTCCTGCCAGAGTCCTGAAGTAAAAACGCTTTAGCCTACTGAGCTATTCCGCCGAGTACATATATTTGAAGTATTTTATACCTTATATAAGCAATCTTCGTAGTTTCACAAAATTTAACGACAAAAACAGAACTCTCCAAATTATTCAATCGTTTCGCGTTGCAACGCTTTATAATTTTTAGGTTTTAAAGATGCATATAAAGGCTATATTAGACCATGGTAAATGTTCAGTATTACTGTTTTCTCACAAATATCATAACTAAAACGAAAATTTGCGAATCTGAAACAACTTTTTTCAATTTTGTCAATTTACCAAAGCGTGAAAAGATCCCTTTAAAGCTATGTGCATTTTGCAGCTTTTTTTCTCTAAATTGTCGCTTGCTCTGTTAACACGAGTGAGACTTTCGAATTTTATATATATATATATATATATATATATATATATATACAGTGAGGTCGTCAGTTCCGAATCACTATCGAAACTTCCCATGTATATTTTAAAACGGCGATCGATTTTAATTTCGGATATAGGGCTTATTACATATAATTGTAACCTCTATGCTTCGCTTACCTTGATTTTGAATTTGGTTCGAAATATAAATGAGTGTTTATGTTATTTCTAAACCGAAATCTTTCTCCATTTCCGGTTAATATTCTCCAATAGCGAATCACGTGACAGAAGGTGCACTTTATGACTAGGGATCGTCTCAAAACAAACTTCAACTGTCAAAATAGTTTATTTAACGTTCATAACAATATAACCAGACTAGCTTTTGATCACAGATTATTGTAAAAACTATAACAATAAAGAAAGCAAAAAGTAAAAAATAACAAAACAAAATTAAATGGACCTCTACCTGAGATCACACAATGAAGGGCACCTGCATATAATATACATATGTACTACAATATACAGTATACAGTTTCCAAGCAACAACATAGAAAACAAGAAGTAGATAAAACGAAATAAAATGGGCCCTACCTGAGATCACACACTTGCACTTGCATAAAATTACTATAATATACAATCTAATGTTGCCCCATGTTATCTTAGATTAGCCTTTGCCCACTGGAGACAACACAAGCTTTCTGAGAGGAAAGTTTCATTTCTCAGAGCACAAATTAGAGATTCTAAACAAACAATTACATGAAACCAGAAAATATTTAGCGATTTCAGTCTGTGTAGGTTGCACATGACAATTCAAGATTACAGTTAATGCAAATAACAAGGACCAGTTTTCTAAAGGAGTATCCAATAAATTGAACAGTCCTGCTCTGCTCTGACAGGGATTGTATATTTTAATGCAAAAGGCAGTGATAAAAAATAAATACATATATCTATGTAGTGTTAATGCTTGTATAGGACAGCATTATCTGATACCGAAATGACAGTAAAAATAAATGAAAACAACATATCGTTGTATGAATCAAATCTGGATAGCATATCAGACAGTTTGTCACACAAAACCATGAGAATGTATAAGGAAGCAACAGCACACAATGCATGTCAAGGTTCTATTGTAGTAAATATTCATGTAAACTTTGTACAGATACTATGCTTATGAAGGTGTTTTATTCTCACTTGACTAAGAAAATCTATTTTAAAGGATAAGCAAAATATACATAATAACATTTAAAGTGATGTTTTGTGCAAACTTATTCCACAAAATATAAGTGGAACGTGGGTTAACTTTCATAAAACACCACACATATAGACTGGATTTAAAATATTTTATTAAAATATACCCATACTTAGTTGTTCTTTTTTCAGAGTGGATGAACCCAGCCTCACAAATCATATCAATTCAACATATGAACAACTGACCATGAAAAATAACTAAATCAATTTCTAGACAAATAGGAATTCAAGCTTTTGGTAAAAACTAGAAAAAACAAACAAACTAGGAACCAATTAAAATAAAATAAGGAAAAGGTTGGTAAATAAGAAACTGCTAGAGGGCTTTGGCAAGTGTACAACACTCATAAATTCACATGGGTAGAGCTAAACACATCACAGATGCATGGGTGAAAGGTCTGGGCTGCTGCATTTCCCCCATTGCCTGTCGGGGCACGTCTGCGTCCTTCACAATACTGAAAAAATAATGATATACGCCTTACTATTTTAATTATACCTCACGTGACTAGCACATGTCAAATTCCCATTAACCCATATTACAGTCACATGCGACATTATTTTAGCACCATTTTTTTGCTGAAAATAGCACCACTAGTTTTCCGCATTAAGAGAATATATTATAAATATACTGCATTTACTTCATTTGTATTTCTGGCATTTGCATATTTTTTAGATTAAAACAAAAATAAAATCACACAATTTAAAAATTTTATAATCAGATTTAGTTAAATTGGAATACATTGTTTTCCTTTGTCTATGAGTTAATACCAGCAACCTGCCTTTTAAACGTCCGTGCATTCAGAAATGTTTGAGCCAGAGTGCTTGGTAAATGAATAAACAAGCAATTGTTTTTCTCTTATTAAGCTGTTTTGTTTTCTTTGTTCAGTATAATAAAATAAATATCACATCCATACAGGTTGATAAAACTGGGTTAGGTTAACATAACCATTCTCGGGTAAACATTATGTTGTTATCACCCTGTACGGGGTGTGATACATGTATTTATATATGTTTAAAAGTAAAAGTTCAATGTAACCTTAAGCATTATAAAGTAATAAAAGATAAACTTGAATTCTATTTTCAAACAGTACAAAGTAATAAATAGTAAGATGCTACTATATAAATGGTTACATAACTTTTTCAATCCCCTGTTGCTTCTAGTAAGTTCTACTCACGTGTTTTCATAGTAGCAACAGCTAGCATGTTTCCTATTCAATAATGCAATATAAAAAATGCTGGTTGGGACCAAATATAATTATATTGTTTCCAAGCAGTAAGCATTAAAAATAATAGCATTTCATCCCAGGCAATGTGTAAAGGCCAATTATAAAATTTACAATATCACTTAACGATGTTTGACAGGTAAAAATTCATTTGAGATTACCCCTGGTTAACTTCATGTCTGTTTCGGAACTGACACCTGTTGCAGTGAGTCATTTTCGAGACTCTAAATTCACAGTTTGACTGAAAATGTATAAATCTTATTGTTTTCTTTTTTCCTGATAAATTACCTTCAAATCAATACCAAATCACTTACCATGGACAATCCGTTATAGAAGCAAACGTGTTCTAATTTCCGATGACTGATCGCGCAGACAGGATTTTGCCGCAATTCGAAAATATGTCTGCGAGCGTTTCGACAATTCAGATTGTTTACATTTGTATATTTTCTTCCGGTTTGTTGCGAAAAAAAATCATCAAATATTAGGGAGTATGGCTGTACAATTTGTTCAATCATAAGTGGTAAGACTTATTTTTCAATGTTGAATGAAATGTAATTTGTTTCGGAACTGGCGACTTTTCGGAACTGACGACCTCACTGTATATATATATATATATATATATATATATATATATATATATATATATATATATATATATATATATATATATATATATATATATATTCCCATTTTAATTTGAATAAAAGATGAACCCGATGTTGTTTTTTTTTTATATTTTGCATGTACATGGCTAATTAAATCGTTTTTTGTTTGAAATGCAACTCAATAATTATTTTTTACTCACATTTTGTATTCCTTCTTCGTATCAATATGATTCCTACATAACGGACGTGATGTCATTATTTGTTTCCGTCAATTAATTTCCCGCAACGTGACGTCATTGTAATACTGACGTGCCAATCAACGAGTTAACGTTTCGCGAAGCTGACGAAAGAAGATTCATTACTTTAACGTAAATTGCAACGTTCACTATGCAAGTTATTCACATTCACAGATTCTGTCTTTACTGCTAAAAAATATACAAAAACAAAAAATAAAATGTGAAAGGCATTTTGGAATGATGCGAAACAGTTCTAGCAGCCTTTTACCCAATGAGTGTCAATTCATAGTTAGCACGGTTACTTATTAAACCAGTATCATAAGTATGATATGGTTATTGTCTGCGATGTCGTTTTAATTATATTTTCTGGTTGGGGGCGTTAAATGACGCATTATTCTGTCTTAATTTATTAAAACTATTAATAAACAAATAATTATTAATATAGTAATATCCGAAAATTCAGTTTCTAAGCCAGAACAAATCATTATGCAGTACATGTCAACACAGTGACCACTGCACATGGTTAGTACAATTTTCTTTGGGCGAGGCGAGCGCAGCGAGGTAGCATTACCATATCATGATTATGTTTGCTACAACTTGTAAGCAGTCTGTGTTTAAAAACACTCAATCCAACAATACCTCAATGGTAAAGTTCTAAGTGGACGCGAATACATTTAAATGGGTCAAAGTATAGGTTATATTAAAAAATAAATTATACCGCTGTCAATAATATACTTTTTTGACGAAAGGCGTTTAATTGGTGTTTTCAAGAAATAATAACTCAATCATGTCACTATATAATTTTATCTACAATGTACAGATCAAATCCACGCAACATTCATTCAGACCACGTGCCGCCCAGTCACGTGCACCACAGTCACGTGCGTTACGTGCAGCAGACGGCGATGGCGGTGACGGAATCCTCCCCGGGGAAGCGCTCCTGTCCGTTGAACGCTGTGCAGCCACGCCCGGTGCCTGAAGCGATCAACACAAACATGTTGAAGATTGTTTGTTTCCTTAACGATTCGTTTCTTTTATTGTCTAATACACCTATACCGAATGTCTATGTATAAAGATTGTTCAAACTTTTCCCCTTGGATGTGAAATACACTTGATGCCTGTAAATTACCACTCAACAAACATGGATATGTTACTTAAATGTAATAAATATCGTTACAACCATTAGTCTTATGCAATAACTTATACTGGCATGTCATGAAAATTCATCTAAGAGCATCTTAACTTATGCTCGATTGGTTATTGTCGGCTCGGGTACTACTTAAATGTTCTCCGGGTACTCTTAAGTATACTTAAATGTACCACGGGTAAGGAAAATAAACTAAAACGTACACGGTTAATTTAGACTGTATCCAAATTCCGATGGCGTAAAACGCGTTAGCCTACGGAATACGAACACAATTCTGTTAAAACAAAACCTGCATCAACATTCTTATTTGAGTATGAGTTTCGATAATGTAGATGACATTTTTATAAAATATTGACATAAATATGAACATAATTAATTTGAAAAAAAAGCCGACAACGACTCATTTAGCGTAAGATTACGTCTAAGTATATTTTCCGCACTCGGGGTACATTTAAGTATACTTAATAGTACCCGGGGTACATTTAAGTAGTTCTCGAGCCGACAATGACCAATCGAGCTTAACTTATAGGCATTAGTATTTCCAAATTAATCATTATGACTTTATTACCTAGACGTTACATAGACTAGATTCGCTTACCATCCGGCATTGCTCCCCCGGTACTGCCGTCCTCGGAGTACACAGAACATCCCAGCAGCGTCTCCCCTGTACTACACGTGACACTAGCTCTGTCACCTCTCTTCAGACCGGAAGGTGCTGAGCGCCGTACGTGGCACGTCATAGAGGGGGCCTGGCAACACGCGGCGTACACGAACACGGCTGATGAATATAATACATTCAAAGTAATACATACATCATTTACTTTTTACATCCCTTTGATATCGCCAAAAAGAATTTGATACATATTTTGTTATAAATGATCTTATTTTTATGTATTGAAACGAACGGATTAGTCGGCTCTTGAGTAATTCTTACAAGAAAATATACTGAATGTAGCTATTTCAAAGTCAAGATTTAAATGTTGAATTATTAGAGGATGCGCAATGAAATATATGGGCATCACTTTCTATGTTTCAATTTGAGGCGTTTTGCAGATTTAAAAGGTGCCTTTTCACGTTTTGGTAAATTGACAACATTAAAAAAAGTTGTTTCAGATTCGCAAATGTTCGTTTTAGTTATGATATTTGCGAGGAAATAGTTATACTGAACATTGACCTCGCTCTAAAATAGCCACTATATGCATCTTTTGACGATTTAAAAACTTGAAAATTATAAAGCGTTGCAACGCGAATTGATTGAATAATTTGGAGAGTTCTGTTGTTGTCGTAATATTTTGTGAAACTACGAGGATTGCTTATATAAAGTATAAAGTACATCCTTTATGGTATGAGCACGGTTGGCCGAGTGGTCTAAGCTGGAGACTTTTACATCCAGGACTCCGGGGATCACTTGTTCGAGCCAAGTTGAGGTTTACTTTCTTTTATCTTTTTAAATTGTATTATTGATTTTTTTTACTTGAGCTTTTTAGATCCAATGTTAACATTTATCAATATAAAGCATTTAATGACAAACTTCAATACATGCCGAAATCTGTGAAAAGGTCCATTTAACAGAAACATATTTATTCGTTATGCGGTATCTGTAGAATTGATATTTTGGCAAAAACACACTGTGAGCAGTCAATAGCTTAGGTCTGAGCTGGGCCGGACGTCTATAATAGGCGTGATTTAAATGTAATTAAGATGATTGGAAAGAAGAAAATACATTTGAAGCGCATATGGTTTGAATTTTATTGGTAGACGAATTTGATATAAAAAAAGTAGCAATTGGAGTAAGTTTTGGTTCATGACTCCTTTTAGTTTTCCTAGTTTTATTAATTTATGAATGTGTAGTTTTTAATCTACAATCTCAGTCGTAGATCTAGTCAGTGATATCAGTATTCCAATTGTGTGTAAGATCCAAAAATATCTTTCGCAAGTTTTAGTGATGTGTGCTTAAATTTTGTATATTAATCTTGAATAAGACTGAGTTTTGGAGCTTTTAAGTTCAGGGCCGATAAAATTATATTGGCCCGAGTGATAAAAATAACTTAACCGCTCGTGACCGGAATTTGTTAATATTTACAGTATCGAATTGTATTATATCGAGTATATTGGATAATTAAGCGAAGTAGACACAAATGATAAGGTGTAACAAGCAACATATTTTCTCACTTAATGTTACCCTGAAACAACATAACATAATGTGGACCTAGCTCTGCGAAAAGGGGGTTAAAACATGTGCGTAAAGCAGTCTTCACATGCTAATCAGGGACGACACTTTCCGCATAAACTGGATTTTCGCTAAGAAGAAACTTTCTTAAACGAAAAATATCATAAAAGCGGAAAGTGTCGTGCATGACCAGCCTATGCGGACATGACACTTTACGCACATGCCTTTACCCCCATTTTATCAACGAGTGGCTCATATGAGTCGTGTTTTGAGAAAACTGGGCATAATGCATGTGCGTAAAGTGTCATCCAAGATTAGCCTGTGCAGTCCGCACAGGCTTATCAGGGACGACACTTTCCGTCTCAATTGGATTTTTGCTAAGAAGAGACTTCATTTAAACCAAAAATGTCATAAAAGCGGAAAGTGTCGTCCCTGATTAGCCTGTGAAGACTGCTTTACGCACATGTTTTAACCCCCTTTTCGCAGAGCTAGGTCCACATTATGTTATGTTGTTTCAGGGTAACATTAAGTGAGAAAATATGTTGCTTGTTACAGGCTAATCTGGGACGACACTTTACGCATATGTATTATGCCCTGTTTTCTCAGAACACGACTCATATAAATTATGCGTGAGAATATCCGTACTGTAATCGAGCCGCGCCCCGTCCCCCTGTGCCACACAGTCCGTCCCGTTAGAATAGGCCCCGTCCATGAAGCCGAAATACGTGTACGAGGTACAACCTGGGGTTGGATGGTGGAAGGACATAGGAGGATAGATTGTATATTCTTTTCATATTATTGTATAACAATATTTTAATATAATCATATTTTAAATAGTCAATAGTGTTTTCTTGAAATTTACGTTTATTTTTGTAAATTTCTTTTCCTAAGTTGATATGAGTCTTGTTCTGAGAAAAACTGGGCTTAATGCTTGTGCGTAAAATGTCATCCCAGATTAGCCTGTGCAGTCCGCACAGGCTAATCAGGGACGACACTTTCCGCCTGAACAAGATTTTCGGTAAGAAGGGACTTCTTTTTAACGAAAAATACATTAAAAGCGAAAAGTGTCGTCCCTGATTAGCCTGTGCGGACTGCACAGGCTAATCTGGGATGACACTTTACGCACAAGCATTAAGCCCAGTTTTCTTAGAACAAGACTCATATACAAAGCAATCCTGATAACAGACAATTCAAAATACTGACATTAAAAGGTAAAAAGGCAAAACACGAAACATACAAAATAAAAGGCAGAACACGATTTACGATATTGTTTTAAGTTTTTTCATACACATCATATGGATTATATTAAATGTATTTAATCTACATTAATTGCAAGTTTACTTTTTTTATTTATTGTCATATAAAACCTGCAAGCATATTATTGCATATTGGATGTACGGTAATGAAAGTAAGAAAAAAATGCATCGTTTGTATTTAGGTAAGAAACAGAAAGTCCATTACCGACAGGGAAGGAGTGTCCCGGACAATTGACTGCAATCTGCTCCTCCTTTCCCGGAAGTGACGGCCCCGCCGTCATGTAGGTGCATTGAAGCGACTTCCGAGAGCAACATCTCGCCACCGCCTGCACCGCTGTGGAAACGGATATAGAACACGTGACCGCGCGCGACAAGTGTTTATTGAAAGCGGTGGACACAATTTTCATCAACACATCAAATATATTTACCTAAACGTTGGTGATAAAATGCGTTCGTATAGAAAAGGAAGCTGTTGTGATGATCAGCGATGTCAAATTTGCTGTCCGTTTCTTAAAGTGAAAATGACGTCTTTAAATTTTATATTAATGCGTCTTTTTTCGTTAGTTGCTCTTAAAAGAGCAAAGAAATCATGGGTCGTAACCGCCATCGACATCGATTGCAGAGCAGAACAGTTAGTGATAAACGCTATGAAGTGTAACGAAAAACTTCAACTGAAATATGTTAAAGTAACGCATAACAACACAGCAAGATTGTCATCGAAGCATAATAAATGCAGGTGAAAGATTTTTTTTATCTATGCTTACCCGCCGTTTTTTAAAACAGGAAGAAAAAAATACCTTGATTGAAAAAGCTAATAACATTGTATCTAATATGTAATAACTTATTTAAAAAACAACAACACATTTTTTTTTAAATAATCGGGTGCATATTCAGGTGAATAAGAGATACCAACAACGTGTTATGTTTACTCAGCTTATCAAAGAACAGGTTTTACAACATCGAAACAGTCGTCAGACAGCGCGTGCGTTAAGAGCATGCTTTATATGATTATGTCATTCTCTTAATGAGTGCAACCCTCTAATGATATTATATCTTGACTGAGATTATATTCGAAATGACATAAAACGGACCGTCAACGATGCCGAAAACAGATGCTGTTGTGTCCATATTTTGACGTAATGCTCTCGTGTGTCTTACGAGATAAATCAGCTTAAACCAATGGAAAATGAAAAGGGGTTGTTGGTGCCGCAACGGCAATTTCTATCCGTAATGAATTGTGTCTTGTTCTGAGAAAATTGGGCTTAATGCATGTGCGTAAAGTGTCGTCCCAGATTAGCCTGTGCAGTCCGCACAGGATAATCAGGGACGACACTTTCCGCTTTTATGGTATTTTTAGTTTCAAGGAAGTCCCTCCTTGCCGAAAATCAAGTTTAGGCGGAAAGTGTCGTCCCTGATTAGCCTGTGCGGACTGCACAGGCTAATCTGGGATGACACTTTACGCACATGCATTATGCCCAAATTTCTCAGAACGCGACTCAATACATGGATATCCTACCGAAACACATACTTGACGAATGTGCGTAAAGTGTCGTCAAAGATTATTGTGCTGTCAGCACAGGCTAATTAGCGACGACATTTACCGCCGAAATTGGACTTTAGCTAAGAAGATACTTTCTTTTAACGAACAATTCCATAAAAGCGGAATGTGTCGTCCATGGTTAGCATGTACGACCTGCATAGGCTAAGCTTGGACAATACTTAACGCACACGCATTAAGCCCTGTTTTCATAGAGCGAGGCTCGTGTCATTTGGTTCTTACGTGCAGCGGACTGGAATGCGTTCACCGCCCGGCAGGTGGCAGCCCCGTTACTGAACTGGTAGTACTCGCCGTCTCGAACGCTGCTTCCGTCCTGGAGTCACAACAATTAACCCGCTTATGCCTAGTGGACTCTCCCATACTTCTTAATTGGATCAATTTATTTCCAAAATTAGGGATGTCTAGCATATTTTTTTGAGAATATTTCTTGCAGATTTTTTTTTTAAGAAAACAGCGCACACCCTGATGAGACGCCGCATCATGCGGCGTCTCATCTGGGTCTACGCTGTTTGCCAAGGCCTTTTTTCTAGAAGCTACGCATAAATTGGTTAAGAGATATAACAGCAGCTATTAAAGGTAGCCTATGCCATTGTATATACCGTCCAGTCAAAGTTTACTTGCATTATGTCGTCGCAACATGTTTCATGAATGTGCATACTCTCTCTCGGCTTCTTCGTGATATTTTAAAGAACTATACTAACATAAACCTACGACCAAACTCGTAATAAGTGTCCGACGTTTGACATAAGACCTAATAATATTTTCATACATGCAACTTTTTCTTCCAACAATATATCCTCCAAAAAATATCCAAATATTGTTCCAAATATTACTTGTAGTCGGGAAGCCTATGCTGTCAACAACTTGATAACATTAACCAAGCGTTGAAGAAATTGTTGTGTTATAATCGGACTCATTTAAAACAGTTATTTTGGACGCTTGATGAATTCTTTAAAGTAAGCCTCGTTCTGAGAAAGCTTGACTTAAAGCAAGTGTCAAAGTGTCGTCACATATAAGCATGTGCAATTCGCTCTGGCTAATCAGGGACGACACTTTCCCCCTAGACTTGATTTTCTTAACAAGAAATTCCCTTATACAAAAATTCCATAAAGCGGGAAGTGTCGTCCCTGATTAGCCTGTGCAGTCTGCACCGGCTTGTCTGGGACGACACTTTGCGCACATGCATTAAGCCCAGTTTTCCTAGATATTCAATGATCTGAACATATAAACTGCACTAACCATGGTCCTACTGGAGCAGCCCGTCATAATCTCCCCGGAGATACACGATATATCCGTTGTCTTGTCGTCACCGATGGCGGAGAGTTCCGAGTACCGAGTCGTGCACGTCCATTGATCGGTTCCCGATGATGACGTAACCTGTCCTAGCGTTCTCGTGTGGTCGTGGATGACGTGGTGCACGTGCTTCACGGGCTCGGATGTTGGCGCATGCGTCGGAAGTACTATCTCGTCTGCAGGCGAGAAAACATCATGCGAATTACGATTTGGACATAACTATGTACTTACGTGGAAAAGCAACAAACACTAGACATTTATGCCGACACAATTTTCTCAGCAATTTCAAACAAATAAAAATTGTTTTATTATCACGAACATAAACGAAGTATAGCAACATATACGCAATATCAACCGAAGTTTTCGATATAAGACACACACCAACACAACAACAACAGGAGCAACGAGAAAACTGAAATTGGTCTCCAAAAAACACAATTAACAACAATTTCATCACAACCGACACGAAGGAAACACCCACAGACAGCTGTCCACATTTGATAATTTGCTTCTTAGTGCGCCATTGACCTTTAAAATACTCTTCATTCGTTTGGCGATCAGATGTGGCTATTTACCCATTGAGTTACAACAAAGACGGGCGCATTCCTTGATGGCCGAAAAAAAGGCAACTATTAGTGCATCCCACTTTTAGGAGCTTACTGTAACAACAACAACAACAACAACAACAATACTAACAAAAACAACAACAATAACACAATCAATGCAGATTTAGTCATGTACATTCACATTTGAGCGATTCTTTGCCGTTCAATTTTGATCGAGACCGGAAAGATACAATAACAGTTCCTGTGTTTACCTCCATTGCCGTCCACATCTACAGCCCAGGTCACGTGGTCAATGTCGCTAGGCAACTTAAAACTCATTTTCTTTATGGGTTTGCCTCGATATCGAATGATGACATCATAGTCTCCGTGGAAACCACGAATGTCCAGACTGGTGAGTTTTTGGGTCAATGGAGATTTAATGTTTGTCGACCATCTCTTTTTCACGAGATCCAGGTATCGCTTGCCCGCTGCATTGATCTGAAACGCATACACAAATCGATTGACGATTCCAAACATGTTAATAAGAGTCGTGTTCTGAGAAAACTGGGCATAATCTATCTGCGTAAAGTGTCGTCCCAGATTAGCCTGTGCAGTCCACACAGGCTAATCAGGGACGACACTGTCCGCCTTAATTGGATTTTTGCTAAGAAGAGACTTTATTTAAACGAAAAATGTCATAAAAGCGGAAAGTGTCGTCCCTGATTAGCCTGTGCGGACTGCACAGGCTAATCTGGGTCGACACTTTACGCACATGCATTATGCCCAGTTTTCTCAGAACACGACCCATAATATAAAATAGATAAAATTGCAATATACACATGTAATACCATCAGCGCTTGTGAATGTTTCGTGTTTAGAGGTCTATGTATGTGCTATTTTAAAACGAACCCGTGCAGTGTATGAGATTTAACCTATATAGAAATATACCTTTCTCACAATAGGAGGAAGAGGAGCTCAACCGTTCATGACAAATCACAGACCCATCTATATCGTGCTCATGGTACGTGTGTCCAATTATTCCTGTTAATATTATGCTTATCTAAAGGAAATCCAATTTCAACAACAAATTGACTTAAATGGAAGAATAGGAACCATTTTATTTTCATGATATGTTTTGAATGAACGCATAATACCGATGAATGGAAACTCGATCACTTCACTCTGGCGAAGGACATACTATTTATGACGTTCAGTTCACGAAATGTTGACCTCTCATGCAATGAAAATACGAGCATACTCTGACATAGTGAGATGTTATCTTTATGTCAGCGATTTTAAACCTCTACGGAATACACTGCTTCTTTGTGAAATAGTTAATTGTTGTTGTGGTTGTTCTGTTCATTATGTTTCATTTGTTGTTGTTACTCGTGCAATAATTTATTACACGAGTAACAACAACAACAAATGAAACATAATGAACAGAACAACAACAACAACAAAACAGGCACCTAGAGAAACGGACAAGTATACGTCTCTGATCAAAAGAAGCCGGTTCACACCTACATCAACACATGGAATCCTCAGACCCGCTCAGAGAAACAACAACATGCAATGAAAAACGTTATTTCGGACGAGACATTCTAAGTACAAATAACTTACTTTTGTTTTCCCAAAGCCTACGTATATTCAACATTAATTTATAATTTTTATACACATTTCATGAAACCCGCTTCTCATGTACGGGTTAGTTATGTTCCATGAGAAATTTAGTAAAAAGAAATATTAAGAACTATTTTATTTCATGACTTGAGGTGAATGAGCGCAGAGTATCAGTTAATGACAATTCGCTTATTTCACTTTTGTTTTTCATGTGCATATTCAGAATTAACTATAACGCTATCGATATCTAGTTGATTTTTAAATGCATTTTAAGAAACCCGCTTTTCACGCACGTGGTAGTTATTTCCATTCACCAACGCTCCATCCGAGTTGACTCCCATGCGATCCCAGAATCGCCCCAGGAATGACGCCCTCTACCGCCGGATGTGCGAAGTAGATTGTAAGCACCTGCTCAAACCAGTCCGCCGTGACGTTCTCGTTCTTGTTAGCCAATGACAGTTCTGTTATCCACAGGGGCAGCCCTGTTGATGCCAGGCGTTTTAGACGCCGCTGTAGAAAGAACACGTTTACTCCGAAACCCATTTATGCCTAGCGTCTAGAAAAAAGGCCTTGGCATGATGCGGTGTCTCATCAGGGTCTACGCTGTTTGCTTAAATGAATTTTTGTAAGAAATATTCTAAATATATAAATAAATATACTAGACACCCCTAATTTCGGAAATAAATTGATCCAATTTAGAAGGATGGGAGAGTCCACTAGGCATAAATGGGTTAATGAAATACACTTATATAGGATCTGAGACGAATACAATTAATAAAACGAGTTTTATAATGTCGTATACCACGACGTTCCCTTGACAAATCATTCACAATGTGGGACTTAAATCAATAGATTAGTCAGTCAGCACAACGGTTGAAATCGTAAGAAAAAAACAACATGCTTGATCAATTGGTTATTAAACGCCTACCACTATCAGTGTTGGGTCCGGGGCTACGTAGTCCGCGAAGTGACTCTGCAGACCGAGCCCGTACAGCCCGCAGTTAGCCGCCTTGAAGGACAGCGCTTGCCGTACAAAATCCTGCAGTAAACAGATACGTCAGACAAAGTTGCGTGAATAACTAGGAGACATAAGTCGCCATACAAACCAATATTAAAATTTCTAAATTCGATTAAAAAGAAGCGAAACTGTAGTTGCCTCAGCAGGATATATACAGTATCATAACCGCAATGCACCTTGTTTCCAACACTTAAGCACAGCACAGAGTACTTAGAAAAACGCTATTGAGCATAAACTATACACACGTTGGTGCAAAGGAAAATAGAGGGTATCGTTTCGTACAATAAATAAGTTGTTTATTGCTTCTCATAAGTTTGAGTTTGCAAAATTTTTTAGGGCTAGTAAATATATATTTTTATTATTAATTCCCAAATGTACATTTTGAAGACTCAGAAAGTCACCTCTGTGGAATCCCCGTTGGCCAACACGTTGTACTCGTTCAAGAACAACTTGACGCTCGGATCTGCCGCGTGCACTGCCCGGTATATGTGCTGCGAGTAGTTTGGATCCCTCGTGATTTCCTCATATACCTGACCGTGCAACATTTCGTTGTTTACGTCCCAGTGAGCGAGTCTGAATAGGCGAAAATAATGCTCATTCTAAATGACCCTGTCTCTGGGAAACCACGATTAGGTGCATATGCGTAAAGTGTCGTCCCAGTTAAGTCCCACACAGGCTAGTAATGAACGACACTTTCCTTTTTTTTTCGTTTAAAGGACGTCTGTTCCAAACGAAAATCCTGTTTAGGTGGAAAGTGTTGTCCCTGATAAGCCGGTGCGGACTTATCTGGTGCGACACTTTTCGCACATGCATTAAGCCCCTTTTTCCCAGAGCGAGGATACAAAATATCATTTATAAACGTATGGGGCCGATTATATACCCAACGGATTTCACTGCGAGTGCAAATAAGGATGAAGAAAATGGAAGAGGATACAAGTTTTCAAGAAAGAGCGAGTAAGTCTGAATACGCAAATGACAAAATGGTGAGCCAGTATTTCAAATGAACATGATCTTATAGATCAAAAGAGTTTAACCTTCCAAATAATTGAGCTATTTCTAATGAGCGAACGAGGTATCTTACTTACACCGATATGAGTCTAACTATCAAATAACACTATTGTTTCTTATTCGTCTGAATAACAAATACTTCAAGATACAGACAAACTAGAATTTTAAGCAGAAAAAACACGAAGAGCTACTATAAAAGGAATTCAATAACGAAACTAAGAAAAACATATTCAACAGCAACACTATCACAATCAATAATAATTAAAGAAAATCTTTACTTTCCGTAGGTGATGTTGGTCATGAATCGGATGCGCTCGTCTACGGTGGCCTTGAGTTGGTCAGAGCTCAGTTTCTGCGCCCAGTCAGGTGTGTCGCCAGTTGTGCCCCAGAACATGTTGTGGCCGCGGACAATCATCCTATTGACAAATATAAAATGTTGTGGCCGCGGACAATCATCTTATTACAACATATAGAATGTTGTGGCCGCGGACAATCATCTCATTACAACATATAGAATGTTGTGGCCGCGAACAATCATCTTATTACAACATATAGAATGTTGTGGCCGCGAACAATCATCTCATTACAACATATAGAATGTTGTGGCCGCGGACAATCATCTCATTACAACATATAGAATGTTGTGGCCGCGAACAATCATCTCATTACAACATATAGAATGTTGTGGCCGCGAACAATCATCTCATTACAACATATAGAATGTTGTGGCCGCGGACAATCATCTTATTACAACATATAGAATGTTGTGGCCGCGAACAATCATCGTAATTATACATTCCTACATAGACAAAGTGCGTTTTTTATTTGTGTAGTCCGCTTATCAAGGACGGCACTTTATGAAGAAAATTCAGTTAGGCGGAAAGGGTCGTCCCAGATTAGCCTGTGCGGGCTTGAATGGCTTATCTGAGACGATACTTAACTCACATTCATTAAGCCCAGTTTTCTCAGAGCGCGGCTCGTTTACTTTTAATATTCGGACAAATACACTGAGACAATAAGAACGGATGAGTAGTTCATTTACATCAATGGTAAAAGAATGACACTCGCGACAAAACCGTTGGCACTTGAATTAAAAAACTAATTAATATGAATGACACGTGTACATTTTGCTATGTTACGTTACTGCGCGATCTTAAATACACGTGCAGCGATAAGTGGATTTTTCTTGTAAAGAGTTTTTTTTTGGCTATTAAGCAATTTAATTTCTGAAACCAGGTTTTACAAGTATTGTTGTTCTTGTAATATGACATGCAAATCATTTGTAAACATTTCACGTATAATGTTATACGTAAAAAACCGTTAAAATGGAAATTGACCCTGTCTATGACTCAGCGTTAAAAATAAATATTTATCAATCAGTACCCGTTTTTCAGAAGTGCATTCGTTGCGTTGACAGCTCGGTCATAGTTGGGGTGAGTCTGCAAAAGCAAGAGACGTTTACATTAGGTACACAAAAGGTATGTTTACACAAAACATGAACCGCAGCATGCTTTTCGCACATTATACCATATGCTACCAGCGTAGCTCGCTGGTCGTATATAGCATGATATAAATTTTCGCATGATGCAGCTCGTATGGTACTCGTTTGCTGTTTCCAAATGGATTGAATCAAAACACTCGATACATGCCATTACTATTTGATGAACAGGACAAAGATAGAATAAAAATTATTTGAAATAGCTGAATCATTTGAATTTATGACAGTTCATATCTTGGCGTATATGTTTTTTGGGTTTTCAGCCATTTCTTCAATATTGCATTAATATCATCGCGGTTAGGTCCAATTGGTATTGTTCACAGGGTTTGGTTCTTATGACCATGTGACTAACTCTCGTACCGAGTTTGGACCCCTTTTTATGCCCACTACGCAGCTGACTGACTTTCCCGTGTGCAGGAGATTTAATAGCCACAATATCGTTTGAAAGAATGGTTAAAAACAATTTGTGCATTTTTAACAATAACACCCGACGCCAATAACGTACTAACCCTCGCTACCACCAATATTTCGTGCAGCGTTACGTACCGGCGTTCTCTGGTTGGTGTCCCACTTGCATTTCTCTACGGTGTTCCATTTCTTTTTTTTTCAAATATGGCTACAAGCAATTTATGTATTACAACACCCAACGCAAAAACGTTACAAACCTTGATAAAAACACAATATCTCTTGGAGAGTTACGTACCGGCGTTCCCTGGTTGCACCACCACTAACCGGCGTTCCCTGGTTGTCCCCAACTTACTGGCGTTCCCTGGTGGTACCCCCACTTACCGACGTTGCCTAAGTGTAACCCCCTCTTACCGACGTTCACTGGTTGCACCCCCACTATACAGCGTTCCCTTGTTGTACCCCCACTTACCGGCGTTCCCCGGTTTTACACCCACTTACCGGCATTCCATGGTTGCACCCCTACTTACCGGCGTTCCCTGGTTGTGCCCCCCACTTACCGGCGTTTCCCGGTTGTACCCTCACTTACCGGCGTTCCCTGGTTGTATCCCCACTTGTAGGTCCCCACGGTGGCCCAGTTGAAGAACTCATGCAAGAGGTTCTGGTAAGTCACGTACCCCGGGTCCAGATAGGCGGCGTCGTCAATCACCGAGCCGAACCCGAACTCGTGCGAGCGTAGCGCAACCTCAACCTCGATAAAATGAGGGTCGTACTGGGCACCAACATTGACGCTGAGAAAATAAACAATACACTGGAAAATTAAACAAACTCACAGTGAATATAAAAAACCGTCCGGTTGCTCATGGTTTCTGTTACTCTGTTGAGAATATTTATTCTTGTGACAGCTGCGAATCATCCAACCTATGAAAAGACACATATCGAACAAGCAACAAACGAACACGCAAAACAAACGCAGAAAATAATGTTTGTTCGGTCTAAATAAAAACAGAATTAAAGCACGAGGAAGCGACGCTGTATGATTTAGTGTTACATGTCGCTTAATTTTTTTCACATAAATAACAACACTCGAACCTGAGAGTAATATTGCTCTTCCGGATCCGTTCGATGCTTTCCAGGGACGCTTGTCGCCAGGTGCTGTTTTCTGGCACTTCCTTTAGAGAGAAGTCGTCTGCTAAGTACTCAATACCGACGTCTGGCCCCTGGATGTACACGTTCGCTAAGTACCATTCTGTGAATAAGAGCCATCCGGACTCAGTGACTATTTAAAGTTCATGTCCTATATTCAAAACGCCATTTTTATTGAGTTCATATAAAATAACTTTTATTTCAACTTTATGGGACATCCACCCACCCACCCACCCACCCACCCACCCATTAACTTTCTGGATTACTTGGTAGTCAAATAGTAAGAAGATTAGAAGTGAACACCCTGTTACATATGCATACATACATTCATGTACCTCTTGTTATGTATATATGGCCATTTCAGAACTGAAGTTGACCTCTTATCCTGTAGGAAAACAGTTGTCTTGGAATCATAGGGATATGTAAAACTAAAGGAAATAAATACACATGATAAACAAGTGCAAGTCTTACGTCTCAAGGGTGTTGTAAAATCTGCCGCGACTCTTATCCAGCCATCTTTCGGATGCGCAAACCGATGGAAACCAATCTGAATCCACGTGGAATTCGAAACTAAAACAATCATTTGAAACTTTTGAGTACAATTAATAAAGCAAATTGTGGTTAATATTTACAAGAAATTACTAATACGATCGTACATTGGACACATTGTATTTGCGTAGTATATTATTTGCTGTGAAGCTGGTAGGACAAAAAGCAAACCCCCACCCATAATTGACAACCACAACTACAAGAACAAAACACACCCTCCCCAAAACAGACAACACAAAAACAACAACAAAACAAATAATATGTTGGTGAACTGAGCAGTAAAGTATAGAAAGCTCCCTTGAAACTATCTCCCTTTGCAATTATGATATTAGCCTTATCTCATCAAAACAAGTCCTTACATGTTTTCATTATTAAGTATCATGTTATTGAAAATATTGTTTCATCCATGAGCCATTGGATAAGGGAAGAAAGGTGTGCCACACATTTTTTTTTCTACATTTCTCTGCTCAACATACGTATTCGACCACCCAAGTTAATACGTACAGTCATTACTCCACTGATAGCGTATCATGAACTCAAATTCCTGTGACATCTTGGAGTTATTGTTCAGGAGTTTTACGTATCCTTCGATGGCGTAGCGCGTGTTGGTCGTCAAGGCAACGTCCTGACCAATGCCCTGGTAGGACTGGGTCCTGAAAACATAGCTTGGCATTATGTGACATTGTTGGGAGTCAAAACCATGTTTTGGCTAATACAATGTTTAGGATCATGCCTTGGTAGGTATGGTTATTTTGTTGGGCAACTCTTTTTACAGACAATTTATGTTTTACAAATTCATACAAAATATTCCTGTAATTGTTAAAAGTTTTAATTATGTTCTTCTTATTCTTCGCCCACAATTATATCTAAAGTCGTGTTTATAGGCTACTATATTTCACAATGAAAGTTACCGGTATGTCCCATTGATAATTAAGTATATGTAAAAATGCTTGTTTCGTATATGTTCATGTAACAGTGATAATTAAATATATGTCCTATTGAGAATAACGTTTATTTAACAATGATAGTTTCGTATGTGTTAAATTTATATTTACTTATATATTACATTACTAGTTTCATATATGTATGACTCGTTGATAAATAAGTATGTCTCGTCAATAGTTACACGGTGTTTGCGTTATTGGCTTTTACAACTGTGATTTTGGCTAAAAAATTGCTTCAATAACTTAAAGCGAGATTATACGATTTTTATATGTGTTAAATTGTAATAAATTGATCAAAATATGTTACAAAAAAAAACAAAATAGGCAAGAAAAAGTATACATTGAAGACGAATTTCATAAAACGCAGCAAAAACAAATTAGCGCCCACAGCCGATTGTGACGAAGATATTCGTTAAAATGATCCGTAAAACAAAATATGTCTGTGTGTCGACAATCTCTTGCACGACGGTTACATTACATTCACCTCTGTGTTGGGCTCAGGGGTCGTATTCCAGAAACATCTTAAGTCATTTCTTAAATATTTTCACTTAAGTTAAAAATTACAATGTTTTGTATTTCTTTACTAAATAAAGACATGCATGTTTTTTGGTATTCCTCAAATAACCTTGACATAATGATGTTATTTTGATGTAATTGTTGATGCCTAACTTTTGAAGTATGAAATGAAACACTTAAGAAAATTTGCCTATTTAAGGATAAAAATAAAATTTAACTTAAGATGCTTCTGGAATACCACCCCAGAACGGACTACTAAAATGAAAGCGTCTCATTCATGTCATGATCATTCCAAGCGTTCATCATTGAGGTTACAGTATACTAAACAATCTCTTGCACGACGATAACATTGCATTCACTGCTAAAAAGAAAACCATCTCAAACCATGATATCTTATATCAGTCTTAATTCATTATTATAAAATTGATATGTTTTTTGATGTTAAAAAACCAACATACATAAATACGTCAAAGCAATGCCTAACGTCACTCAATAAAAAATATGTACAATTGTTTACATTTGTGAAGTGCGTGGAATGATTCCATCTGTGTAAATGGGCAATAAAATAGTTCCAAAGAGTTGCATTTAAACTCACAAGTTTTTGCAGGATTTACCGTAAATTTAAAAGTCATATTTCTTAATTTAATGCATGCGATCTTAAATATCCACTCAAATATACATTGAATGCGTTTGTTCGGTTTAACCTATTTGGTAGACAAAATGGCATGCTGAGCCTTACGCAGAGGTGTATGTGAGAGCAAGGAACGA
This sequence comes from Dreissena polymorpha, assembly GCF_020536995.1. Classification (NCBI taxonomy): domain Eukaryota; kingdom Metazoa; phylum Mollusca; class Bivalvia; order Myida; family Dreissenidae; genus Dreissena; species Dreissena polymorpha. Next base: position 61,241,889 of record NC_068366.1, on the reverse strand, counting down.
CAACTCTGCGTGGAGATTGGTGTGTCGTATGAACGAATCTGCACTAAAACTAAATTATGATTCACATCGTACATGCATGATATACATGCTGGCGAATTCGACTGTACAGCCTTTTTCAATTTCAGGATTAAATATCTGTCTTATTTCGCATTTTTCTACACATGTTCTTCTTAACTTTTATTTTAATTTACATTGAAATATATGTATAATACGTTTTTACACATTTTGTATAATTTCATCAATATTTGACAAAATCGTATATACCCGCTTTTATATCTCGTTGTTATATTTTCTGATTTGTTTACGCACTGGTCTAGTCAGTATTTTAAACACTTTTTTGCTGAAGTTAAATTGACTATATTATGGCAGATCGCATACATTACAGTCGGCTATATAGTACTGGTGTCTTCTATGAATTTAAATATTATCTTGCCTTTTAAGGTTCAAACAGTAGACAGCTTGAAAACAACAACAACAACAAACACGCTTGGAAAAACTCTTATTAAGTGGCTTAAATACATTATATTGTTTTAAGAACCCTGTCAGCATATAAACGATGAGTGAACTTGCACATCAACGACTTAAATGGTAATAGATGAACTAAATCGACAATTTTCCAGTGCACCCCAAGGAGGTGTTTCTGTTTGTAGGGTAATTAATGCTTGTGTGTGGGCAAAACAATCTTGTATTTTTTTTGTGTAATAGTCTCACCTAGCGGCACCTCAACTATATTATTAAATCTTTTTGACGGAGTCCTCCGCTCAATTCTTTACGTTTGACTCAAAATGCTACCGTATAGTGGTGAGTAAAGTGCCTCACTGATAGTAACATATGTCTCCTGGCTAGTTACGCTTGTGTTGGTCATGGATACGTATGTCTCGTTGATAATTACGTACTTTCGTTGATTGTTACATATGTATCGTTGATAATTACGTGCATATCGTTGATAGTAACATATATCTAATTGATAGTAACGCATATATTTCGGTGATTGTTACGTTTTGTTTGCATACACGGCTTCATTGAATTATTGTTATTATTTGTATAATGTTACCCTGTTTACAGCCAAAATCTTACGCATTGCTCACACATCTATTATATTTAATGCTTTGCACATTTCCATTCAAAGTAACGTTTCCGCCTAATTTCATATGTATATACCATATCTGCCATTTACTTGATAAATTAAAAATATCTCTCAGGCTGATTGCAATGGAATTATATATACGCCTCGCTTTGTGAAAAGGGGGTTTAATGCATGTGCATAATATGTCGTCCCAGATTAGCATGTGCAGTCCACACAGGCTCATTAGGGACGACACTTTCCGCCTAAACTGGATTTTTGCTAAGAAGATACTTTTTTTTTAAAAAGCGGAAAGTGTTGTCCCTGATAAGCCTGTGCGGACTGAAAATCTTAATCTTGGATGACACTTTACGCACATGCAGTAAACCCCTTTTTCCAGACCTCACCTTTGGTACAGCTTGGCTGAGAAGTTACCACTGTGGCTGTCGGTGTTGATACGATCGACCTTGTACCCCCAGGCATTGCCCCACGTTCCAACCATATCCGGCTGCTCCATACCGGGGTTGAGAAATAGCTCTGCCCCTAGAGCATGATTGACCAGTAACACTGCGAAGGCGAGAACGGGTTCCAACATTGCAATCGGACGCATGCACTTGTTGTGAACTAACACACAATCGAGAACCACTGCTTTATATCATTCCGTGTCCCAAATTAAGTAAGTTTTATTGGTTTAGTAACTAGTAGACGCCAGATAAGAAATATTTAGGTTGCCATGCACAGCCTTGTCAATCAGTTTGGGAAATTTAAAACATGCCGTAAGCTTTTTCGAAATAAATATTATAGAATGTCAAGGACAAAATCAAAATTGAATGTCTTAATTTAATATTTATAATTTGTTTGATATGAGACCGCAAATTGCAAAGAGTTTAACCCATTTATGCATAGCATCTAGAAAAAATGCCTTGGCAAACGCGTAGACCCAGATGAGACGCCGCATGATGCGGCGTCTCAACAGGGTCTGCGCTGTTTGCTTAAAGGAATTTCTGTAAGAACTTTTCTAAATATAGAAATAAGTATACTAGACATCCCTAATTTTGGAAATAAATTGATCCAATTTAGAAGGATGGGAGAGTCCACTAGGCATAAATGGGTTAAGGATGTTCGGCTGGGTGAGAGCATCAATCATATCGCAAATATAATTGTTATGTATCAAATAAAAACTTGAAAGGCTTCCAAGTGAGACATACCAGACCTTATAAGTACACTTAGGGTTGAGATGTGCATATTGTATACACAACATCTACATTTTAAAAGCGTAAAAGTTAGCAACTATAATGGTGAGAATGAAGATGCTGATAAAGCTATACGTACTATTACTTGTTTCCCGCTGAAAAGCGATAGAGAAAAAGGGTTGCCCTTCGTCCATCTGTCCGTTATACCCTCTTGTCCGCTCCATACCAGACACGTGTTCAAGGACTTTCTTAAAAAACATTGCTAAACAGATTTTCAGTTGATCAGACCATGTGCATAAGGCAAACAAGCCAGCTCTCCACATGTATTTATTGATTTGATCAGCTAGTTCATAAACAGTGTATAGGCATATATTCCAAGAACAGGTAATAAACTGTTGACGTTAAGTTGGTATTGGATATTTCCTGAACTGCTTTCCAGAAAGTACATGACGTTTAATGAGATACAACATTTGTATAACAAAAAAAAAATAATATTCAAGAAAGATTAGTTCATAAACCGTTCATTAACTTGTGCATTACTGATTCATGAAATGTTAATAAATATTTATTGAACTTTTAAGTAACACATTTTGTCACTGTAAGTGTCAAATGCCCTCTAAGTATCATAATGACCCAAACGTGCTATTAAGTCTTCCAATTGGTGTTTTTTTCATTACACGCAATTTATTAATAATAGTTATATTATTTACAAGAAAATCAAACAAATGGAAGAGACTCCACTAAAGGAACCTTTTCACAGATTTTGGTGTGTTTTAAAGTTTGTCATTTAATGTCTGAAATTGATAAATGTAAAATATCGGAACAAAAATTAAAATTAAAGAAAAATAATTAATCCACACCTTGGTTCAAACCACTGACCCTTCAAATAACAGTCTTGCGTTTTAACCACTCTGCCACCCATACGGTCTATATACCTTTTGTGTTGTATACTTTATATTAGCAGAACTTCCCAATTATACTATCGTTTTGTGTTTGTAACGCTTTATAAATTTGAGGTTTTAAATCGTGACAATATGCACATAATGGATATTTTAGAGCATGGTAAATGTTCAGTATTACTGTTTCCTTGCAAAAAACTACAACGTTACTACAACGAACATTCGCAAATCTGAAACAATTTATTTTGAAATTTGTCAATTTATCAAAACGTGAAAACGTCCCTTTAATATATGTATATCCCACACATCTACTGAAAATCTTCAATCATTATATGAAGTTTCATTCAATTCCCTTTCATGTTTTTTTAGTTATGATCTGCACAATAAATTTACAATATTAAATTAAGATATTCACACAAAAACACAACAACAAAGGAAAGACCTAAAAAGACACTGAAGAAATATGTGTATGTATTGCATCCTGTATATATTCACAAAACTCTTTCTATATTTATGAACTTCAATCTTCATATTTTAATTGCAACTAAATAAGAAAATAAACAAAGGACAATAACTTTGTTAATATTGAAGAAGGAGTTATGATACTCATACTCTTCCTGTCTCTAAAGCCCCATTATCAATATATAAACTTTTATTTGAATAATTTAAATATTTTCCGATGATTTAAAAAAGTTATGTTTTTCATCACAAAAATAGTGTAAATAATTATGATCTGCATACAAAATAATCAGAAGACAATAACTCCAAAAAATAGTATGGCATTTGTTTTGTTCTGTGTCCTTAATCTTAATGTTATCAATCAATAAATATATTTTTTTAATTTAATACTTAGGAATTTCTACTTGGCAACATTTTTATACGTGTAGTTAAGTTCATTAAAAGAAACATATTTAACATTTTTTTTCTCCAAAAATACTCGTAAGAGAATTTTTGTATCTGCACTCGGTACTTCCTATTAATGTCCTCCATCAATGTAATTCTTTTTATAAATACAATCCACACTAACAAGCAAGGAAAACTGATTTAAGTGCAATAACTCTTTGATTTAAGTGCGATAACTCTAATGCTGATAATCCTGATTAGAGAGTTATGGTTCTTATACTACCCACTTATTATCCACCGCCATAGGCGGAGGGATATTGTTTTGGTGTTGTCCGTCCGTCCGTCCTTCCGTTTTTCCGTCCGTCCGTCCGTCCGGCACTTTTGTGTCCGGAGCCATATCTTGAAAGTGCTTTGGCGCGGATTTCATTGAAACTTGGTATGAGTATATTTATATGGATAAGAGGATGATGCACGCCAAATTGCATTGTTCACCATCTGTTAATAACGGAGGTATGGCCCTTTGTATCTAAAAATAATGCTTTTTTTAGCTGAGTGTCAAATATAACACTTTTGTGTCCAGAGGCATATTGGCGGGGGATATCAATTCAACGAATTCGCTTGTTAGTATTGGTCCATATTGTTATTTGAAGCTTAATCTAAATCCCCTCTTTCATCCCAAGTTTTGCTACACTATGTAAACACAACGCAAAGAGCAATGCCACAAACAGTTCTGATGAGAGAGTCTTGAAGAGACTTGAAGCCGATTCATGTCACCCAGGGGTGACTTCAAGCCGATTCTTGTCACCCCTGGGTGACATGAAGCCGATTCTAGTCACCCGGGGGAGGCTTGAAGTCACCCCAGGGTGACATGAATCGGCTTCTAGTCAATCCCGGGTGACCTGTGGGCCATTTCAGGTCGAAGATGACCCGATGAGCTTTAGCAATGGTTTATTGTTCAAAATGAACTATTGGTTTGCAGTTTGTAGTCATAGATCAAGTTAGAACATGTAACATACACACAATCTTAGTTTTTTAAGTGGAGGCGGAGTAACACTACCCTGTATTATAAAAAAAATCATCTTCATCTTATTGTAAGGGTATTCATCAAGTATGTCGATAAACCCACACACTGCAGACATAAATGACATCTAAAGTTAACAGATATGTGCATATTATAATGCTAACAATATTATGTAGAACATTAATTTACATCAATCCGTGTTCTTTTAAACAATAAAACTACAATGATATATGCAAGTTGCAAAAAAAACTGCGTTGTTATTATTTGATTGCGTGATAGCATTGCAAAGTTATGAAGTAATTTGTGATGTTTTATTGATTTACAGGGTGTTAACATGTATATAACATACACATAACGCTATAAAAATACCCAGTCTTTCTGACAGGTTGTTGAACCGAGGTAAAGTTGCATAGTGATATTTTTTGATACAGTTAATTATGGTATAATTCCCTAGTGTTTTACTACTGGATACAGCCTTTCTTAACCAACTCGGAATCAGTCTAAATGTTAATGGATATTTTAATAAGATTATTTCAAATCTGAAAATAAAAATTTGGAAATTAACTCATATGGGGCGTATAAGAGCTTTCTTTTTGGAAACCCAACGAGAACGTACCAGGAACACATGCGATCGAATATTGTGATGCAGACTTAAGTTGATGCAGTACCGACTTTTTTTTTAATATGCTTGGGCAAATACGAAAAAAAGATGAAGGGTAACACAATTATGATGCAAAATAGCACTTAAATTTCGCGGTCATACATCGTTATCTAGCAAACTCGAATGCACATTCACTCCTTCGCATTCTCGCACTTGTAAACCTTTGGTCGAACATGCTTTTTAAGGAATGATCCTGACGAAACAGCTTTGGCTGTTTTCTGTCTCCAAACCTGTAAGCGCTAAACTACATAAAGGTTGTTAGTAATTTGAAACGTACTCATATGGCATAAAATAGATCTGTTTGTTTGACATGTTACATTGGAACAGCTGGATAATACTACGCTTATTAAATGTAAGAAAACACCGTGTGTCCAACCACTTACCACGTATACCTGTAATTGATAAATACGTATGGTCCCGAAAATATTGAAGAATATGGCTTGATTAAACATGCTTTAAATAGTTTATTTCCGATTATTGTAGAGGCAAACAAAGGATAAATTATCTTCATACAACATACACAATTATTATGATTGTTACATAATTAATGAAATAAGTGATTAAGCAACTTATTAATGTATTCAAGTGCGAAAAATATAAAAGCGTGAAATACACGTTAATTGAATAGTAAAAATGCATATAATATGAATCTATTACATTAAAAGTATAGATAATAATTAATATAGAGATGATATTATGCATTCATAACAAGAAATAACGATAATGACATTAAGTAAACTCATGATTCTAAGTATACATTTTACAATCACACATTAAATTGTTAAATTAAGAATAATTAATTATGCAAAATTCATTCACATCAGATACCAGAATTAATCTAGCAGTATATAATCCATAATAATACTGTTGTATATAAAACGTACATACATCTGCATTTTGAAACAATTAAAACAAACAATGTTTTCATAAACTATTACTGATTATAAATTTGGTATGAAGAAAACATAATGATTACACACTCTCCAAAGACTGCATAAGTCCTTTGCACGTCCTTGATAGCTTTAATTGAATTTCCAGATCAATCATTTCGATGCACCTATTTGATGTACTAATCGCGTTCAACGATCAGGTTTCGTTAATTTTTGTAAACACTCATATTTTTTTAAATCACTGAAATATACGTTTATATTTGTATACCGGTATATGGAAACATATCCGAATATACAAAAACTTGCTTGTAGAAACTAACTGACTACTTATTAAAGTTATCTGTTTTATGTTTCCTTTCGAAATCCTGCATTTTCGTAGATATTTTCCGCACCAAAGTCACCATTCTGATAAATAGCTGAAATAGAAACAAACGATACATTTTCATAAAATAAGAACACTTAAATCATAAAGAAAGAAACATTCTTCGTTTAATCCTGAATTACTATCCAGAATTATCTATAACATTACACAAAATTTAATAAAATATATTACAGGATTAATGAGTAAGACAAAGACAGGCGGACACATGGTTGTGATACCACTGGTCATTATCAGATTTCAATTAAATGCGTCTTTAGAATTACACATGTCAAAAAATAAAACAAGAATTGAAAGGAATTATTGGTCTCAATTCACAATGAACAAAATCAAAGTATAAAATTATAAGCAAAAACATAAGGCGCACATTCACTAACATTTCTTACAAAACTACTCGCAGTTATTTAACTTGTTATATGACATTTTTATATCTTGTGGATATATTGGAAAACAACATTTTCGATTGTATATTCCCTTATTGTTGATAATCTTGAATACTTTATTAGGGTAAACAATTTCAATATCGCATGTGTGAAGCTTTAAAAGTATAAATAGCATTTAAAGTTTACCTTATGAAGCGTTTGGTTATATTTATTATTTATTATATGTGTTCATACTTGAGTGGGGGGGGGGGGGGGGGGGTGGTTATCGTGCGTCTTTTCCGTTGCGTAAAACGGGTTACAAACTGACGACTTTCACGTAAGTCGTAAATAAAGGACCTCGTGTTACCACACAATTTTTATTCTGTTGCAGATTCACGTATTTCTTATTTCAATAATTTCATATCTGGCACACACCGTATGTGCACCAAAATCCTATTTAGAATTGTAAGGTTGGTTTACTTACGTTCCTCGTCCTCCTCATCAGCGTTAATAAACGCCTTCAGACATTCATAAATGTAGATGAACTGGTCCTGAATTTGAAACAAAATCAATGAAAATAATTACATATGACGCCCATTCAACGATATTGTATTGCGATCATTTAGCAAACTAAATGGACCACACTTTTTAACGATTCACGAATAAATTGATTTAGGTATGAAGAACATGAAGAAAAAAAATATATATAATTTTCTTGTGACAATATTTAACTATATTCAAATTGCTCCACTTCTAAAAGCATGAACGCAAACGGCAACAACCACGGTAAGTTTGTAAACAATGCAAATTACATCAATTAGTCTTGACTATACCTCAGTCTGCACCATGTTGACCCGGTGTTCACGCATGTCCAGAACCAGTTGGTAGATATTTACGGTGTCATGGTTACGGATATACTGCAGCAGATGATCGACCGCAATGAACGTCCCCGTCCTTCCCACACCGGCACTAATATAAAATTGGGAACACACTATGTGTACAAAATATCATAATATTATGTGCATTGCTCATCCCTTCATCAAAGGGACCAAACAGCAGCATATACATATCAATTATAAAAGAACTAGTGCAAGAAAACAAGTTCCCAATCGGACATACTTTGCATTATTTGAACTAACTTGGAAGAGAAACAACTCATTATGTTACAAACAACATTTAAATCATTTAGATCCTTTACGTTTAAGAGATTTAATAATTTATTTTGCTTTAGCTGCCTACCTAAACAATATACCTCTTAAGGCATTGGTCTTTTTGACCACGGGGAGCATGATTTAAACAAAAAAAATCGTTGAGGCTCACTATTCCTTATTCTGAATATTTATCCTTTGATACAGGTGGTTACTTATGTATTATTTATATTTTTTATAAAATATTTTATCGCTGGTGACCTGCACATTCAGCGGACTTGAAAGATTTTGAAAGAGGGCATTGCAATTCTTAACCCTGTGCAGTTTTGTGAAAATCTGTATATCGGTCTATGCAAATTATGTTATGTAATTCAAACTTTTGACGACAAACACATATCTAAATATATGTCACATTGAGCCTTCGTTCTCAGGTGAAATAATAAATGCGACAAGAGTAAAGAAAGTCAAAACACACACACCTGCAGTGTACAACGGTGGGATTTGTCCTCCCAGGCCTATGGGTATGTTCTCGGACAGACTTCACAAAATCCAACAGCATCTGAGGATCTTCGGGGCAACCCATGTCAGGCCATTTCAGATACCAGAATTGTTTCACTATCCGACTAGGCCCATTCTATAATGTAACCGTCATCAATTAACAGTTTGTTCCGATATAATGTGTATTCTGAAGTATAAAACATGAACATAAATTTGCAAACAAGACGACATACTAAATTGTATGGAGCAGAGGTTCATTTGCTATATAAGTATGAGGCAAATACCGAAATTTGACACGCATACATTTTAATTCTGAAGCAAAAACGTCAATACTATTTTATTTGAATTTTTGCTGCAACTATGTATTTCTGTTTAATCATACAAAAGACTCCACTAAACTATGACTCACGGAAGTTTTGATCTCGAAAATTCGCAATGTGTAGTCAGAGAGGTTTGACTCGGACTTGATGGAGACAACCACTTCACCGTAGAACACTGGCGCGTTCGCGTTCGGCCAATATTGGTCACATTTCATCTATTGTAAATGCAAATAATAAAGACAATGCTTTTTTAATTTACATCAGTAAAGAATAATGTGCGGTAAAAAAGGAGATGATTGTTCGTTTAGGCCAATATTCTTTATTTATAGATTAATTTAATAACTTTACAGGGTTTTACATTTAAATGCACGCGGAACATAAATTGGGACATTGAAAGCACTTAATATAAAGCATTCATGAAGTAAACTTTGGAAGTTGGTAAATATTGGTATTGTAATATGCAAGTTATACGAGAGATATTAATATGAGAACATTTGATTTTGTTTCGTAAAAGCATTTGTATTTTTTTTAAATATACATGTCTAAAAAGAAATATTATTGACGATCAAATATGGCGAACAGTACATTAAGAACTGATGAACAGTTTGTATTATTACTATTATCAACGATCTACCATTCCCTAATCACCACTAATAAAACTCACCCGCCCCTTTTCCGCCAATTTTGTAAGCATAACAATCGCGTCAACATTTTGTTCCCAGATCATGCGCCAGAAATCATCAAACGTCATCTGCATGGGACCTTGTGTTGCAATGTATTCGCGGCGAGAGTTGTAACCCTGTACGGTAATAAATAAAGCATGTATATTGTAAATGTTATCATACATGTCTTCTGTTAATCTTCAGAAATCAATTAAAAAAGAGCTAGTGTAAGATGTATTGATCAAGCAGTACTTTTAATAGTTCTCTATGAAGACACGAAGGTCATGTGTCAGGTGCATTTAAACAAATTGCGTACTCAGTACATTAAAAGTTTTTATTATTTCTTTAAAGTTTACTAACGCATGATTTTATACCCAGTTTAATTGCGGTAGTTATGGATAGACATAGATGTCTTACATATATCTGTAGATAACCAATAATAACATTTCTTTAAGTTGCATATAACAATGTAAGGCTTGGTTACCACGTGTAATAGATAATGAAGTCTAAAAACAATATATTGTGTGCATGAATATATGATAGAAGATTAAACGTGTACATTGAAAAATAAATGTAAATTTTCTTGTATACTTGCTTACTGAGAAATAATCGAAATATACGTAAACATCTAACTTACAGGGATATAATTCGCATTGATAAAGTCCGATCCTTCTACGTCGTCGAGAGCGCGAAGCTTCACTCTGGAGTGGTCAACTGGAGACAAATGCAAACGCAGCCAATAAGGATGAGGCTTATAATTTATATAATCACATCTTAATTAAGATTTTAGTGAATGTTTACTGAAGGATGTGTTGATTATCGTACTAGCGTTTAATGATTGAAAAACATTAGCTGTAAACGGATGTTGTAAAACATATCCGTCAAATAATACACCTGGGTTTCACATATGATGCTCACAATGCAACGTGATAATGGTCAACTACATTTTTTGGAGTCATGGATAAAAAAACTTCATTTAAAAGTTAATTTACATTTGGAAGTAAAATATCTTATTTACATAAAATTTAAGCATTTAACAGCACTCACAAGGCATGATATTCGTGTAACGGTTCTTAGGCCTGCATTGTTGGGAATCAGCCGCCGTTATCGGATGACCAGGACTCTTGTCTCGCAGCATCTATTGATTTGTGAACAAGATGTGTCTTTAAAAAGACAGTCGGTGGAGAAATAATATTGACCTGTCAGTGTTTATCGAATGTAAACTACAAAAAGGATCAATATAATGTGTTAAGCGACTTCTCGGACGCTAGATTTGTTGGTTACTCCGAAGAAAACATTTTAAGCACTAGTTTTTCAACCTTAATAATAACTGGCGATTTAAGTTTCTACATTGAAAATCCCTATTCAATAAATCATTAGGGTTATGATTATCCATGTGATTCTCTCTTGAGATTGTTGCATGTGCCTGTAGTCTGATAGAACTGTTACGGCCAGCATCTTTTGAATTTATATTCGGGAAATTTTGGTTTTAAAAAAGTTTTTTTTCCTTGAATACGCATCGAAGTATAATTAAATGACCAATCTTTGAAAACGCCAGTAGAGTGCCGCAATTAACAAGTGCGCTGGACTGTACATGGTAAGGCTCTTAATTGTGTAGACGTCTCTAGGGGCTCATAATAAAAAGCTTATTTGAAAAAAGTCTCACACATAGGGATAACGAATCAAAGCATTAATTAACTTCCTTACGTTATGCTCTACAAGAGGTTTATACAAGAGTAAAGATCTTATTTTTCTCTGCGCTACATAGCTTTTGTATTGCAAAGAAAACCCTATGCTTTCCATGCTGATTACCTAAAGGTGTACATGCAAGCTTCTTCATCATGCTTGTCAATCAGTACAACAACAACAACAACAACACACGCAATTTATTGTAAAAGAAATGATGTTAACGAAATGTGAACAATATTTAGGATAATCAGCTTCCGATTTCCATTATGTAATTCTTAATTCATTTAATTCGATATGAAATAAAATGCAAGTTTTATGTTTTAAAACTTAAATTATTCTTGTACATACTGCTTAACCACATTAATATAAGAGTTACTTTAACTAAATAAAATATGTTTTTAAAGTTTACATTTGTAATTGTGAATTAAGGTGTACCCTGTGGGGATAATCACTCATGTTTAAATATGTAACTATTATCGGTGTCGATACATTCGCGCAATGGCAGATAGCAAAATGGTCAAAATGTTAGATTCAACAGTTTGTAGTGATTATAAATAATCAAGTTGTATAAAAGCCTAAACAAATATTGAACACATCTTCATTCTTTTTTTAAAATACTCGGAATTGATTTACCGGTTTATAGTTTGCTCGTATTACAAGACATTATGTTAATTATTTACAGACGGAAGTGAAACATACTTTCCACAATGTGCATTAAAGTAAATATTTGCTATTCGTAAAGCTTGTCGCGTCTAATGGCCATAAAATTGTAAGTTAAAGATAATTTACCGTTTTATCATAAACATATGCAACGCCTTAACATATTAACATTTATGTTGAGATCTAGACTGATGCTTTAATTTGTTTGTTAAACCAACGAGTGCAAACATGCATTCATGTTCAAGGTGATATCTCAACGTATCTTTAAGGTTTACATTAAACCACTGCTGTAAGATTCCACTCATAAACCTTGAAACATATGGGATTACAGTAAGTTTATTATTTTCCGCTTCATCATTATTGCAATAAATCGAGGTATACGTGATTTTAGTCGGCTATGCCGAAGACGCTATTTCACATGCATCAAATGAACAGACATATACATTTTTTTTTATACAATACACTATCTTAATGAGTATCTAAGGATATCTCTATGAGTATCACGCAAGCACACCATTGAAATTAAACTATATATATTTTTTTCTAAAAATTACAGCATATGGTGAAATAAGTTTTTAACCAAACCTCGATGCAAACAAATTCTCACTCTCTCATTCTTAAATACTGTGTGTGTTAATATTTTACCTTAAATGCATCCGAAAACAGCATTTTACTGTCTCTATGCATTCTGGCTACATATTCTGAAAATTCGGACAATCGAACTGGACCAGGCCTGAAATGGAAACACGAAGATTCAGATAAGTGTCCGTAATAATTACAAAATTGAAAATGCATGTATTAACTATTTTGTTCTCAAAGGTGCGACTTATACGTTTGTTAATGGTAATTAATAAAATATACCAAGATGTTAAATGCCTTGTGACTGACATGTATTTGCCTTGTACGTGTAGTAAGACTGTAGTGCATTTACTCTGCACAAACCGTTAACATATGGGAGGGGGGAGGGGGCACCAGTAACCTCATTTTATGCTTTGTAAATATTGTACTTGTTATTTCACATTAGCGCTTGTCTCAGATAATTTTGAAGCAGCTCTCTTATGTTAAATTTCTTATATCTCTCATATCTCTTATTTGTTATCGTTATCCATGAATCGGTAAGAGGTATGTACACAGTTGTCATGAAAATAATTCATTTTTGTCGCGTAAATTTGTATATTTACTTGAAAATATATTCCGTGGATGGAGTTTCTACTACCGGTATTTCAATATCTTCACCATGGTGTTCTGTTTCAACTGTCTTGCCTGAAAAACATCTGCAACAAAATACATGTTCTTAAGATTTATTTCTCAGTCTACGGTTATATCTAGTGAAATAATTTAACCAAAAAGTGAATGCAAACCATTCTTATCTATACAATCCATTATATACTTTGTATACATACAACAGTAAAATCATACAGCTTTCCTTTTTGATGGAATTAATGACTTTTGATATCATAACATCGTTCACATTTTAATGACACACCGCGGCAACATGCAATGAATTATCATAAATTAAACATATGAAATAATATAACACTATTGTTATGATACATTAAATGCACATTTATAAGTTAATTGTAAGACAATTTGTAACTACTTCATGAGCGCTGACATTTTGATCCAGATACTATTCATAAGAGGAAATGACGTCATCTTCAATTACATCAAAGCGCGCCATTTAAGAAGCAAACATTTGCCATTTTATGAAAGGCAATTATGAATCAAATAAAGATATTAACGTTGATAAAAAATAAACTAAGAATTGTATAATTACGGATGTGATCTGGTGCCCTGCAGTCCGTATCATTAATTGAGGTATTTTTCATGTAATAACGTTGACAGTTGCTGCAACTATGATGCATTAAAAATACGATGGGAAGGAAGGAATATCACTGAATTATTTAATATAAATTTAATAAAGTCATTATTTGTAGTTAATATCAGTTGAGTTTGAGTATTGGATGAAACATAAACTTCATCACGCGAGTCGTTTCTTGGCATGTCAAAAACAATATAGAAAAAATATTGATACTTATTGTTTTCTTACAATTTTCTGGTACGTTTTGTGTAAACAATGACAGCCAAAACTGCGATAACCACAACTGCAGCAGCGAGACCACCAACGATTGCAGGAACAAGATTAGGTGCTATGTAACATAAAATTAAGAACGATTAAACTTTTGAATCAAATATCTAATCAAATAACAAATTCAAACATACATGTATGTATATCTTCATAAAACAAATAAATGAAGTAAAGAGTGGAACAGTTGCACCAGGAAGTCGAAATATTTGAAAAACAACAAACATAGTTCACAATATAACCGTGAAAAAAATGGAGTCGGTCATGCGAAGAAACAAATATTGGCTATTCAAAGAAAGAAAATGTTGATATAATCGTCATCCCATTTTTATTTTTTTTTCATTAAAACTTAGGAAAAAACGTTGTAATGACGATTATAATGTTTATCTTTTCCGTTGGACTGAATTTTTATTTCTAGGATAAACTTGGTTGCAAGAGCTTACTCTACAACTTGTTAATAATCTGTTTTGAATATGGGCAGTGATTAATTTATTTCGGAGAGCGACAAAAGTGTTTTATAGTTAGGAAAAGTTGGTTTCACTCCAAAATATCGCTGGTCTTGAGATATCACACTTATGATTATAATGTCCTGATTTCGCGTTGCATGTTAGCAACTTGTCTGTTAATTAAGTTGTTCTTGTACAGAAACAGTAATGTCAACTGGAAGTAGTTTATTCTAATTATATGTGAAATTCCGCTAATACTTGCTACCGTTGACTATCATATTTTTTTTCAAACGCCGACTAGTTTATAACTCTGTACATGTTTTAAAATACCTGTTTGAATAGGATAAGAATAATACGTCTCTGTGCATCCCGTTGTTGTGCAAGCATATGACTTCACTCTAAATACAAACATTTTGACATTTAATATGTACTTCCCACGAAGAAAAACATGGAATACTTCAGTCAATACTCTGCTATCGGTTAAATATAATAAGAACATGATTATTTTTATATTAATTGAATGTATAATATTGTACGAGAATCTCGTCAGTTTGCAAGCAAAATTGAATGCCTCACAAATAATTAACAAAACACTTAAAAAACCAACAGAAAAAAAACGGCCAATACGGTAAAACCGCGGCAAAGCAAATCCACGATTTGCTCGGCAAATACGAAACAATATTTTTGACGCCATTTTGAAAATGCTCATATGGTAAATAGTATTAGACTTTAGAGTTGTACTGAGAAATCAGAAATGACAACCACACAAAATGAAGTTTTAGCTTTTATGTATTTGCAAGAGTCTACCGAATGACATCGTCGCAGTGGTCGTACACATTTATGTTATATTTCAAAGTGTATCGTATGTCATTCAATATTGGGTCTTTTCGTAATTAAGAAGTTGTCTCCCATTCGGGTAGGTATCACGAGTATCCCGGGTAAAAAGCGGTCCGTCTAAAATGCGTATATGACTCATATCCGTAGATATGACCGAAAAGTGCGGATATGGACGAATACAGGCAATATCGACACTTTTTCTGCAATGTTTAATAAAAAAATACACAATATGTGTTAAATATGTTAGTATTGTCTAAATATAACAATTTAATAGACATTATCATTTTTCCAACTCTAAATTCATATCCGCGAACACGACGAAGTGCCAGAAGATTGTTTTAGGACTACACACCACAAACAATATAACCATGCCGACACCACATATGTTTTGTTGTAAAAGTTTACCAATGTTTATATAATATACTGAATGTATTATTATTCTTGATGTCGTCTCAAAACTTAAGTATTTAGATATACAATATGCTTTAGAAAAAAGTAAAGTATTTTTGGGCCGATTATCGCCAGACCACCAGTAATTAATGATGTTACTTTTCCCTGGTTATATTTTTATTTGAAATCAAAATGTTTATTTAAATAAACTGAATGTTATGAATCCAGTAAATATTGTCTGAAATATCATTGTTTCAAGTGGCATTTTTCATTTGAAAATAAATGATGATTTCAAATGCGCGAATATGATAAAATCGACGAATGTGGTTTATCCAATACAGGATCTATATTTGTAGTGCTATAATAACTTTATGCAAGGTAAAAATATCTTATATTTGATTGTTACTATTTATTTTATGCTTTCCGGTGGTTTATTGAGAAATACTAGTGAATGAAAACTGATAATTTCAATGTTTCAAACAGTGAAAATTAACAGTAAAAATTATCGATAATTTTCACTTTTTACTGTGAAATGACGTCATTTTTTGACGAAATGACGTCATTATCCCACCGAAAATCTTTAGTTAAACTCTTAAACAATGTATCACGATTTTCGTAATTCCGTCTTGACAGAGTTGTCGTTCGTGCGGGTAGGTATACCTACTTCCGGTGTTAAGGAAAACAATGGGGAAATACTACTGTTCCATCGTTAAATTCCATAATTTTAGCGGTATAATCGATACATTTTCAAAAAAGTAACATTACATAAATTGCCTAAAGACTCATGTACAAGAAAAGCTTGGATGATAGCAATTAGCCGGAAAAATTGGTTTCCAACGGCGTATACTCGCGTCTGTTCCGACCACTTTCGAGACGGAATCGGTCAGAATTCTGTTGACCGAAACAAAATTCCTACTGAAAATTTACCTCAGCGCAAAGTAGTACCAAAACATGAAAGAAAGAAGCGTATATTTAGACAGCCACTTCCAGAAAATATCCCTGTCACCTCTGCCCTACATTTTCATTCGTAAGTACCAGACAGGTAGCATGTTTTGTAGTCATAATCCAAATTGACCATATCATGTTCAAAGGGTTAATAAAAATATACGTTTCCCCTATAGTTTCATCCATTCCTATGAAATCAGCCACCAAATGTAAGACATGTTTGGATAAACATGAGGTATTTATCTTATTTTTGTCATAAAAAGTTTAACATGATATAAAAAGGGTAAAATAAAACACAATAGATCTAGTCATATTTTGATAATGTATTTCTTTTATTCTATATAATTTTACGTACATACATACATTTAAACATTATGTATATAAACCAACAAATTCATGAACATTTCATTATTTATAATGAATAATATGTCCGACACATAAAATGAACAAGAGCTGTCAGAGGACAGCGCGCTCGACTATTGGAGTGCTTGACAGTATAACGTAAGCCATCATGGAGAGGGGGTATAATGTGGGTGTGTGGTTTTAGATTTTTCGTTAGTATTATGTTTTATAAGTGAATGTAACAGATGTAATATTAATTTTATACATATAGGCTTCGTATTTTAACTTTTTTTGGCGGTAACTATTTTAACTTTTCGGGATATTGGATATGAACTGTTGAAATATTAACGAAAAATCTAAAAATTTTGCGGGACATGCATTGCTTTTCAATAACAGCGCAACTATTATGGTTATAATCATTCTTGAAACATTTAAATGTAGCACTACGATATCCTTTGTTCATTTGAATAAATAAAATAACGTGCATATTTTTACGTACCAATAAACTATAATATATAGTTACAATAAAATATAAGACATTTACCTTGCATATTTAATACATATTGTGTATTTTTCATTGAACATTGAAATTAACATTGCAGAAAAAGTGTCGATATTGTTTATATTCGTCCATATCCGCACTTTTCGGTCATATCCGCGGATATGAGTCATATACGCATTTTAGACGGACCGCTTTTTACCCGCGATACTCGTGATACCTACCCGAATGGGAGACAACTTCTTAATTACGAAAATCCCGAATAGTTCTTCGTCAAAGCAACCAGCCAAGGAAGCAATAGGTCAGTCACCATTTCACCTATAAGTATCTCGCCAACAAGTGCAACTCGTGTTTAGCTCCATATAGAGTCGACAGGCGTGAGCTCGCTGAATGTATTTAATAACAAATGTTCAAAACTGAAGCGGCTTTGTAATTTAAGAGGCAAATAGGACAGATTAGCCCATATTGAAGTTAGTAGTTTGTAACATCTATCTGACCTTCCGCATAATGGGGGTTCCCGCCCGTATCGTTTTTTTCTGGCTTGAATGTCTTATTAAGTTAATGAAAAAACTCTTAAATACTTGGAATTTAACTGGATTGTATGAACACAAGAGAGTAAAAGGAATCGGTGAGTAACTAGAATCTGAGCGTTTGTTCTGTAAAATCGCCAAAACTATATTAACATACCAAACATTAATTTAGCAAAATTTTTTCATCATGAATATTAACGTCTAAGGGATTGGAACTTTACGTTGTTTTTATTTTGTTCCGAATATGGTGTGTAGTTTTCGTTTTTTCGCGTTCAATGCATTGTATGAGTATACTATAGGCTCCTGCTTGCATGTGTTTTAAGGTGTAAGCAGTAGAACAATGTTTTGTTTTATATATTAAACAACATGTCATGTTTTACGGTATTAAGACCGATATTTAATTATTCTGCATACTTTTATAAAGACAATAAATAACATTCTTCTAAGTAAGGTGAATTCATATTACTGATATTTTAAGCCCAACAGCAAGCCTAATAAGAATTCAAAGTTTCATAAAATAATTAAAAAAGTTTTAACAGTTAAAATGCAGAATGGACACTTTTGGCGTCAACCTGCGCTGCAATTGTGCAAACAACTGACCAATGATATTTAAATATTATATTCTTTAATAATAAATACGCATTTCTGTTTTAGAGAAGAAATAAAACTGTTTTCAAAAGAACTCTTACACGGTGCAAGTAGAAGCAACACCCCCAAGGATAGCGTAGTAAAATGTAATGAACACGTACTCGATGATACATTTATCAAATTATATTCTTATCAAAATAATCATTATCTTTTTAATCGATCGATAAACAATTTTGTATCGTTTTTGATGCGTGTTTATATAGTAGCTTGTGCTTACTTCTCGCCGTTTTAATCATACGCATCATCGAATGCCTGCATTTACAAATAACAATTCTTAATACGTACGACCTCAATTGAATTTAGCTAAAGCGTACAGTACGTTTCTCACCTGTTGTTGACGAGGCAAAAAAACAAAAACAACAAAAGCAAGTATCTCTTATTACCACTTCCTTCTGTAAAAACATCTTAGTGATACATTTGTTTTTTGGTTACTTTATTTGTGAAAATGAAACAATTTATCTTGTTTTTCATTTATTGTTAAATTTAAGATCAGAATACCTGTATGATCGGCCTGGTTGCAATGGCCCATTGCAGTACCCTTTGTTGTTTGAACAATCGTCAGAACCAATAATGAAGTTAATCGTGTTGTCTTCGACCGAGCGCCGGCGGCGTGTGTTTTGTTCTACAATATTCATCATGTGTGTCATAAGGTATCATATTTTAAGATTTTAACAAAATTGCCTTGAGGCAAGTCTTAGATCATGATTTCACATACCTTTATTACATTGTGGGGTCCATTCAGATGTTGCTATATATGGCTGCATTTTATCATCGTCTTTGACCTGGTGCCACGTTTTATAATAATTTGCTGTTAGGTTGTTAAATTCGTCAAGGCTTCCAACAAACGGGTTTGCTGAAATGAAAATATTGCTTAAAACATTGTATAATAATCACAACATCGAATACTATTATACTTCAACGTGGTCATATTTCAATGTTCAGATGCTGTAAGAAGTTGAGCGATGGTTTTGTTATGTGGATAAAATATATTTTTTGATAATTTAAAATCGCTGATAGTTGGACCATACTTATTTGCATACTTATAACTTAAACACATATCTCTTAATATTTTTCATGGATTCCGATACGACACTAGTACACTAAAGTAATGTGCTTAGTTTTCGATTTACGCGCCACGTTTCGACATTCATATTGTCCTTTTTTAAAATTAAGTGGGTGCTCGTTTAGATGATGGTTATTTTACAGGTTTTTGTTATGAGTTGTGAGTGTTTGTTTATAGGTGTGCTGTTATTAAAAGCAGTTGATTAAAACAAGAATTTCTCTCCATAAAGGGCTTTTTGTGTATCATTGAGTGATACATAAGGGGCTTTTTGTGTATCATCGAGTGATTCAATATTCACACATTTTGAGTTGTTCTGTGCGGATTTAATAGAACGTATATATTTGTGAAGTTGTGATATACAGTTAAATATATTTAGGGAGTGTTCTTGCTCATCAAAACTAAATATTTTGTTTTACGTTAAAATTATTCTAACCATTTTCTGTGCC
Organism: Dreissena polymorpha; assembly: GCF_020536995.1. Taxonomy (NCBI): domain Eukaryota; kingdom Metazoa; phylum Mollusca; class Bivalvia; order Myida; family Dreissenidae; genus Dreissena; species Dreissena polymorpha. Next base: position 61,221,369 of record NC_068366.1, on the reverse strand, counting down.
GTCCTGAGCAACTATTACACCCCAAGCGTCTGGCAAGCCATTTTCACGATTACAGAGGAATGTCTTTGGGAGCAGCACGGCTATCATCGTCTGGTCGTCATCAAGAGGAACATCCGCCGTTTTTGTTAGAGGAGCAGTCTTAGTTTCGTTTGCACGATAAGGGGCTTTTGAAAGAGAAAATATATGCTTAACATGGTCATTTATTGCAAACAAACCGTTTGCGGAAAATATGGTAACTTGTTTAAATGTATGTTTTATTTAGTTGTGACTCTTTCTATGAAAGTTTCTCGTCAAATATCCTACGGCATGGAGAAAAGTTGTGAAGGAATTTAACGAGTTCAATATAAATATAATTATGTTTCGAACAATATCTTAGTCTTCATTTTTATATTATACAAATATCTTTAAGAAATATAGTAGCAAGCCTGTCGAGCGGTAATTGATCATGTTGAACGAGATTCATCCAACATAATTCATAAATAGTGAGCCGCGCTAACTACAAATTAACTTTTTGTTTTTAAGGTTTTAATCTCCACTGTGACTTTTAGAAAATGGTTTTACGATACAACATACTCCGCCACAATTTATTACCAATGAACCTACATGCAAGCGAGCTGGAAAAGTTACCGGTAACAACAATGCGTCGAGTAAATAGAAACCTCTAAAGAATCACACTTTGGTTTTAACTCAACTCTAGTGCTCAATACAACAATGCGTTCGCGTTTCGGTTAACACCAACGTGCATTTTAATCATACATATGAATTTAAACACGTTTTTATAATTGTCTGTAGAACCTAATTTTTTTAACATACTTGATTATATAAAATTCCACACTATAACAATTAGTTCGACAGTCATCATCACCAATACCAAAACATCAACAACCAACACTACCATCATCAACATCACCACAACCAATGCCATCACTCCCACTACCAACACCATAACCTCAACCATCATCGTTATATCATCATCGGATAAACATAGTAAGATAATCATTTTAATTATCACCATTATCAACATCTTCATTCTCCAATTTATCATCATCAAAATGATCAAAAGCAGCATCAAACAAATATACGTATATTAGCTGTTTATAAGTCTCAACTTTAAATGATGGGTAATGCAAAGTAAACAAAGGCTGGTGGTTACAAACGTACGTTCCATTGCCCAATGTAAAAGGTCGTCATGGAAGGTAAGTCGTTAATTAATTTTAGTGTGCATTAAAAAAGTTGTAACGTTGTTAATTATCGTTCAATTCTTATAGAAATAAACAATGCCTACCTCCAGGTGACACTGAGATAACATGTTTAGTATGCGTTCCGTTTCCAGCACTTGTCTCAGCCCAAACCTTGAAACATTAGGTATCTTTTTAAATCGTGTTAAAAGTTATAAAATATCTCAGACTGTTGGCAAAGAAATAATATAAAATCCTGAGAATATTTACATTTTTCTTAGAACTATTATAAGGTTAAACAACGCAATATTCGGCGTATTTTTTTATACTTACTTTCGACCCAGATTTATTGCGATAATATTTGCAGCGGTAAAAATTAACACCAATCTAATTGGGGAACATTTTCTAAAGGTAGGAAATGCAAACATACCGCAAACACATAGCAATTGTTGAACGCAAAATCATTACCTATACATCGGTTATGGTGATTAAAATTATTTAAATTAAGTTGTTTGAAACAGATGTTTATGGGTATCTTTAACATTCTATAATTATATCATATAATCATATAATTTTAAACAATGTTCCTCACATTCTCTTATAATCAGAATACATTGTGCATTCCTAGAATAAGATATCAATTTGTAAAATCCGAATTGTGCGCTTTACTTGACTTGGATCCCGTGAATCATTCTTACAATACTTTAAATAGCCGGTGGCAACGTTATTAATGAATGAATGAAAAACAATGATGAACCATTGACGTTAAATTAATGATGATTGTTTTTATATAACAATAATTCTATAAATATTCATTTTAATCGAATTTTTGCTGGTTTTGTATTAGATCTTAGATTAGTTTTTATATGTTGTTGACACATTTTTAGCAAGAAATAAATAAAATAAAAGGAGTCTTATTAATATTGACATTTTGTCATGTTACATTCCTTAAATTGCGAAACATGAATACACTAGCTAAAACACATATTTCCACATCGCATGAACGCAATCACAGTTTTCTGTAATAATGTTAGCATGATCTTTTCAGATAATTAAATTGCATACCTCATATTAGGTAAGACATGCATTACAATTTTCTGATCGGGAAAGCGGTATACCGTCCCCTTAAACTAAATTGAACAAACAAGAACGCAAACTACGATTAATAAAATATCATTCTAAGTGTATGCTTTTTTCCCCTCCAGTCTGATGTAACGTCAATTTGCAGCCACATTTTGATTTTAACATAACTTTGCTACCCTTTTTTTCATCGTGCAGGGCCAGTAAAAACTATGTAATTAACTTAGCCTCTCTATATTTCATGATGAAATCTTGTTGGTTTTTATATGTGATTCTACTTTTAATGTTTCAGAAAGATCCTTCTTACCGGACATTTAACATTATTGGACTTACAGTGAATTGAATACGGTCAGCACGTGTAGCTCCTTAATCAAGAGTATTTTTAAGGAGGTAAAATAAACACATGATCGCTATTTTTAGTCAAAATTAAAAAAACAAAGTGAAACCAAAAACTAAAATAAACAATAGCACACGTACCTGTACTGCTACGTCGACCTTGTTGTCTATGTACAGCGATATCGTGTAAGAATAAACTGATGAGTTTGTGTAAAACTGAAAAGAACATTAATGAAAGACTTATTACGGAAGGGTATATTGCTTTTAATTGTTAAAATCCTTGAAGTGACCTTTTCACAGGTTTGGAATGTTTTTAGTTTGTCATCAAATGCTTTAATTTAATATATGTTAACATTCTAACTAAAAGCTCCAAAATTAAACAAGAATAAAATAAAATAATGAAAAAAAGTAATCCACAACTTGGCTCGAACCACTGATCATTGGAGTAAAGTTTAGCGCTTTAAACACTCCGCCATCCGTACTGATATTTATAACATAACCTACATTACATCACATTACATTTTATACTATAAATTACGGAATACCGTTAGGGCCATCGTGGTTACACATTAAAATCCAGAGGGCAACAATGCGATAGTGCGATAGTACGATGGCGACAATGCGATAGTACGATGGCGACAATGCGTCATTATCATATTATCGCATGGTCGCCATCGTACTATCGCACTGTCGCCATCGTATTGTCGCACCGCGTCATCATATTATCGAATTGTCGCCATTGTACTATCGCACTTTCGCACTATCGCATTGTCGCCATCGTACTATCGCCATCGTATTGTCGCATTGTCGTCATCGTATTATCGCACTATCGCATTGTCGCCATCGCACTATTGCACTGTCGCCATCGTATTGTCGCAGTGTCGCCTTCGTATTATCGCATTGTCGCCATCGTACTATCGCATTGTCGCAATCTTAGTATCGCGTTGTCGCATTGTCGCCATCGTACTATTGCATCGTCGCCATCGCACAATCTCATTGTCGCCATCGTACTATCGCTTTGTCGCCATCGTACTATCGCTTTGTCGCCCTCTTTATTTTAATGTGTAACCACGATGACACTAACGGTATTCCGTAATATATAAGCAATCCTTGTAATGTCACAAAATATAACGATAAAACAGAATTCTCCCAATTATTCAATCGTTTCGCGTTTCTAACGCTTTGTAGTTTTCAGGTTTTTTAACAGTCAAAAGATTCATATAATGGATATTTAAGCGTACGGTAAATGTTAAGTATTTCTGTTTCCTCTCAAATATCATAACTACAGCGAACATTTGCGAATCTGAAACCATTTTTTTTAAAATTTTGTCAATCCTTTTCACGTTTTGGTAAATTGACGAAAAAAAAATGGTTTCAGATTCGCAAATGTTCGCTGTAGTTATGATATTTGCGAGGAAACAGAAATACTGAATATTTGCCGTATATAGTTAATATATATTATAACCGTTTGAGTTCATTTTGAAAAGTTATATTACATTTTTTTAGAAGTCAAAACAATCTTAAAAAAAGAAACAGCAACAATAAAAACACAGCACAATAGTTAAACTATGTCTATAATAAACATATCGGTTTCGCTCTAGATTGCTGTTGTACATACCAGTTTGTCCATATTAGAATATAATATATAATAATGCATGATAATTCCATTAAGGTCTCTTTCCTCGGGAGGATCCCATCTCACGATAAGTCGCCGTGGCTTTTTCAGATCAGTTTCATTCTGAACAGTTAGATTCGTCACCGGTCCAGGAGCTAAAGGTTAAAATAAATAATATTGTAATATTATTAAAAAACTGTGATGTGTTCTAGGATAAGAAGTTCGATGTGACCCGATTCTCATCACGCCATAAAACGCAAAACTTAAAAGTAATCGGTGAATATTTATGCCGTTTATTGTCATATGAACTGTTTGCAACATTAACATTTACATATATCGACTGTATTTATCATTAAATTTGCTAAGCAGCACGCGTTTGAGGATTCGTGAAAAGTTAGCTTTTGCTCGGCGCATTATTTCATTTTAAGCATCGAGTAAACGTATTCAATAAACGCAGTCATGTAACTGAAGTAACGTAATTATACCGTCCTCTGCTGTCTGAAAGGTAATTTCCGTAGGTGCGCTATACAGCGTGTCCATGTTGCCGGCTGAAGTTACTGCCGTTACAGTAACAGTGTAATTCCAGTAGGCATCTAGTTTATCAATCAACGCTTCGGTTACTAGTTCATCTAGTTAACGTAAATAAAAAGTACACAAGGTCACAAACAATTACATCGAAGCAAACAAAACATGAACAGGAATGCATTATATAGAAATTCAATGTTGTTAATTTTATGGTTTGTTTTATAAAATAAACATACCCAACCACCATCCAACTGTGGTGTTAAACGTTTGAAGTTTATTTGTTCTTAGGTCAGTGACCTTGACAGTATACTTTGTTGGACCGGTGTATTCTGCGGAACGATTCCAATACACCTTGATAGAAGATGGAGAAATTGGAATCTGGCTTAATCCAGTTGGTTTTTCTGGACCTAAAAAAAATCTTTTTTTCATTGTTATACATCTATGATGTACACATTTTAGTATATTTGTTCATTAAAAAAATGATTGCAGATAAGCACGTGCCTATATTTATTCACCACAAAAAGAATATACATGTTTATTCCAATTATTTCGGGAAAAAAAGTAGCATTTCTCCTACCGTCTATCGCTGTTTGGAATTCGTGTGTTATGTTGTAGGTGCCATTGAAATATGTATTTTCCGCAAATATTCGAACGCTGTAATTTCTAAATGGCAATACGTCACGAATAAGAAGTGTGTTTGAAGAGGCGCCCACCTTGCCCACCTTTACGGTGGATATCCAAGTAGATTCGCTGGCACGTTCTGTTGCATTCGTAATTTCCACATAAAAATATTTAAGATCTCCGTTTGCGAAACATGGATCCAACCACGATATCGTAGCATTTCGCGCGTATACGAATTTTGAGTTGATTTCGTTTATTATGTCAGGATCTATTCAGAAAACTGCATACTATCATTATATATTTAAACACGTTTGAAACTTTTTCAATAAAAGACAGTGCTTGTTTTAGTCTGAATATTTTAATACTTAAATTTACGTAGACGTACTGTATTTTCAAGCATCGTATGAACTATCCAAGCAAAGGGGAAATAATACGTACTTGATTCTTTTGTTTTAACGTGATGAACATCTGAATAATTGCCAAAACCTATATTGTTTGTAGCTTGAACTGATATATTGTAATCCCAATATGGATATACAGACTCCTTTAAACTCATTTCTTTCAATGATGTGCGAGTATATACGTCTTTTGTATCACCTTTCTGCCGACACTTTCGTTCAAAGAACGTGTATTTCACCGTGTAATTTTTAACAATTCCATTCTTTTCTACGGGAGCCGACCACTGTATTTTAATTGAATTATGTGTTGTTTCAGTATCATTCAAATCAACCGGTTTACCTGGAACTGAAAGACGAAAAGTTTGTTGTACAGGTATTTTATGTTTAGTTCAAATAATTGTATTTTTTAAATGCATTTCGACAAATTATTGACAGTGGTTAAAACATGTTTAATATTTATACTTACATTCTTTGACATATAAACTTAACTGTATCGAGCTGTACGAAACATAAAATATATGTGCTGTTCTGTTCATAAAAATGTGTATTGAAAGAGATAGAAACAAGATTCGCACAAAGCACACTCTGCATATGCGTATTTTACCGCAGTTGTTTTATACACACATGGACTCATTACTCACTATACTATTTTATGAGTCGAACCGTCTGTGAATGCAATTATTGTATTTTGATATTCAAAGGTGATCATTTTTCATGAGTAAATAGTAAGTTTACGGTTTTGATGGGAGTTAATGGACGTTATATTTAATCAATAGCAAACCCTATTAAGGCCCTATGGTGACCAGCAAGTCAGATACATATTGCTTATAGACAGAAGAAGAAGTCCTGGCTGGTCACTACCAGAAGGTTTTCCTTTTTCTTATATTGTATCGTATGTGTTCATCCTGTGACTTTGCCAACCAGTTTATAATCAACACGTATGAAATAAAACCGATCGACAACAACGAATTAAGTATTTTAAATACTAGTAGTCCTAAATCAGAACATCTTAACAAGTTGAAGCATTATTACAAGATGAAATAGTGAATTGATTAAAACATTACATTTGTTTATAATATTGTTTTTCGATTAATATAAGTCGCCATTGTCAACAATGAAAATTGGCAATGCGCTTACCAATTGTTGTGCACAATACACACTCTTAACTGTTTTTAACACGAGCGGTGACGTGATTTCGTGAATAGTTATCGTGTGCGGTTCATATACTCATATCTTTGTAAGAGTCTCAACCGGTAATACATACAAATACGAATAATGGGTCCGTATTCATTAAGAATTGAGAATGATAAAACAAACTGAAATTTAGCACGAATCATTTTGAATAAGTTAAATTACGCTTATCATCGTAGGTCTGGTAATTTTGTTGCTGTAATGATTTTAGTTTACATGGCCGGTAATTAGTTTAAATATTAAATAATTTCGTTGATAGAGCGAAGAGCAAAGCTTCACATAATCTAGTACTTACTATATTACAAAGGAGAAATCTGGATACCACTTTGGAAACCTATGTCCACTGTATAATCTAGTACTTACTATCTTCCAAAGTAGAAATCTGGATAAATCTTTGGATACCCATGCCAACTGTATAAGCAGCAATATATGCCGTATAATTTCTGAATGGATGCAAGTCCGTCAATGCCCAGCGGATGGATTGCCCGGATAAAAACAGAGCGGGTGTGAAATTTGAACAAGCAGAGACCTACAATAAATGAAAACTTTTTATCAGTGTGTAAAATATAATAACAATTGGTGTTTTGGCTAAGATCAATAAAATGAAATAATAAAAAAAATATTTCGGAGATCCTCTTATGTATGATCGTAAAATAAAACTCGATTGACTTATTTATTAATCAGACGCTTGTGCGCTGATCAAATTTTCTCAGGGTATTTCATCATCTTTGCAAGTAACAAATGAGGTGGTAGTCTGAACATAAGAATTTCTTATAAGAAATGGTCTGTAACTGTATTTTGTTTGCAAAAAATCTAGATTTAGTCTTAGAACATTCTTTAAAAAGGTAACATCAACACAAAATCCTCATATTTTCAGGCTGAACATTGATTTGAAAACGTTGTATGTTATTAACATTAAGATTTCTTCTAAAATTAATTACAAAGTTCTTTCTTAATATGAACACATGCAAACATCAATTTATAAATTGATACAAATTCTTACATTGAACATCTATTATTGAGCTGAAAAAGTACACTTATATGTTACAAAAATGATGTGTGTTTGCAAGTTAATAGAATATGTCTAATTAAAAGAGAGCTTGTAAAATATTCGATAAATTATTACCTAATAAAATCTGAAAAACAATTTCTAATTTTTTTTAGAACATTTACTTTTAGGTCTTTTTCAGAAAGAAATAATAGTTATTTAAAGATTTAGTAAAATCAGCATGTCAATACTTAAATAAACGATTTATAAAAAGTTTTAATAATTTTGAGTTAATTATAAATTTTATAACAATTCTAGGATAAAACGTTTCTAAGAAACGCTCAGAATATAAGCCGTGGATAAGCATCAGAGATTTTCATGTCGTCTACGTAACGTAACCTGTTTTTTTACTCCTATCGGTAAAATTGGATGTGACTATCAGTTTACTCCAGTCATTACGTATGTCCGTCTGTCCATATGACTGTCAGTCCATCTGTCCGCATATCCCTTCGAATCTGGGTCTTGCGATAATACATTATTCCAGAATTATGTCATACAAAAATTGTGTTTGCTTAGGTTAAACAAATATCCTGCAAGATAACTCATACAGTACTTAAAGTACTTTGATGCAACAAGGTCTGCATATGGAGGTTCATATGGGGAATACACACGTTATTTATTTAAAAAAACACGATGTTAATCCGTTTAATTTGCAATAATCTATTCTCTATCTCAATAGACTAAATCAATAATACATGTATTACGTACATTCTAGAGGTAGTTTAGGTAATCACGAAAAAAATGTTTGTGTCGTAGAAATAAATTAAGCTAAACAGAAACTGAAACGAATACGTGTACCTGTAACACGCTTAGGTTAAGTGAAGTAAGACCGTCACAGTCCTTGCAAGACCATAACGAAAGTCGTTCACATGTTTTGTTAGGGTAGTTAATCCAAGCAATATATTGACGGATAACACCATTTTGCATGTTTGGAGCCGACCAGGATAGAACAGATGATCGTGATGTTGTATTTGAATGTGTCAAACTTTCTACGCCACCGGGAGCTTAAACAAAAAAGAAATTCACTAAATTCCCACCTGTACTTGTTACGGAATGTTGTTTATGTGATTGTCAATGCCCAAATTTAGTTACAGTTAATGAGTTAATTTGTTCGTTTTCAGTTTTCTGGTCACACGTATGATGAATGCGGAAACAAAGACGGACTCGGATACGATTTACGGATAACCCATTTGGCATTGCTTATCTAAGTATAAGGGTTTTATGGTAGCGATTTCGCACTACACGGAAAAAATAACAACAAAATAGCAGTCATCTTATTCCCTTATATAAGGCATTATTACACATCGTGTTCAAACTCGTTTATGTCTAAGAGGTACCCATATTAAAAGACATAAATATGGCGTTAACTTACTAATTTGAACAGTTTTAAAATTTTGACACGATAACACAATTAAGGAACAATACCTGATTCGCTTGTGCTTTTGTTTAGGGATATTGTTACAGCCCCAGCATATAACATATTGTTATTTGTATTAACCAAGAAAGCCACAATAGAAATATTGCAAAACGATCCCGGGTCGAGATCCTGCACAGAGGCTTTCGTAAGGTTAACCGTCTGTTGATACGTCAAATTCATTGATGAGTTGACGTTGGGGCTTCGGCATGTAAATGATACGTGATAGCCATCGACCTTCCCATCACCTTTTCTCCAACATGTTTTAATTGAGCTGTTAGTGAATGCTGTTATTAGTACACTTTCCGTTGGTATTCTGCTGGGTTCTGTTATAATGATTCATGAATCAATCATAATTATATGATGAAAAACATGTATAAGCCATGCGTTTATTTTTAATCAACACGATTTGCTATGCATACAATACACCTTAATATAAGCTTGCCAAAGTTTATTCAAGCAATCATCCCTCCAAAAGAGTTGGATTCTGTGTTATACAACCTTCCTGACAGCAAGATAGTCGTATTGTTTTTTTTTATAACTTTGAAAAAAACTATTGATTTCAAAATGTGGATTTTCAACAAGAAAATCCAATAATACGTGAATACTTTGCTGATTGTTTCGTTGTTTAACATCAGTGTAATACTAGTTGTATCCAATACACCTTATGATAAGCTTACACAAACTGATTTGACAATTTAACATGTCTTTTAACACTTCATATTTAATGATAAATCCCTTAAGGCAGTTTTGCAAAGAATGATGATAACAACTATCACTAGACACAAACCTGTGTATGAAGAAATCCGCTGAGGATCGCTGTTCTCCATCCCCCCGATAGAGGTGTAAATTGACACGTTATACTTTGTCCCTGCTGTGAGATGTGACAGCTGAATATTTGTACTGTTTTTTGGTTTTTCAAATGTACAGTTGTAAGATTTTCCAGAACATTCAACACCATCGAATATAATATCTGGATTTTCAACAAGAACAATTATATGTGTATACTTGGCTGAATTCTGGTCGTTGTGGAACTTCAGTGTAATACTAGTGGTTGAAATCTCGCCAAGTTGTGCCGGAGATGTGTTTTTAGGTCCTGCAAAAAACAACTAAAAAATAAACAAACACGTCTGAAATATTAAAAAGGAAGTGTAGTGTGATTTCTTTTACTCAATAACAAATTGTGTTCAAATAAAATTTAATGCTTTTAGCACTTACTTGTGTAGATTGTTTTATTACATAATGAGCTTGTCTGGTCCGGCACTGTGACAAAAAAAGATACGAAATATCCTGTGGCTGGTTCTATGTTCACTGATACATTCTTAGAGGAAGTTTCTGGATTTTCACAATAGTTTCCTACAACACTGCGATTGTTCAGATTGTATACAAGCAGATGCCAGGCGTCAAACTTCATTTTCTCTGTGTTTGTAAAGTTTACCAGAAAACTTTCAGTAGTTATTGAAGTTATAGGAATGTCAAAACCTTTCGGCAATTCAGGAACTGAAAACATATTTTATATCATGT
>NC_068366.1:59783042-59793042 GCF_020536995.1 Dreissena polymorpha | reverse complement strand
ACCCGTTGATATACTTTGCGTGCATTTCTTCTGTAACAGATAAAGAGATTATACAATAAAATATGTATAAAATATTTGTTGAAGGTGTTTGAAATTTGCTTTGAAATAGGCTTGATATCATACACACACCTGAAAAGATATATTTACTTTTGCAATCAAATGTTTAATTAAGCTGTTTACGCATTTTTTAGATAAATACTAAGATCGTCCGCTTTCTTTGCATGTGTACATTTGAACAGCATTTAAATGATTGACTGGCAGTCAAACTTTTAGAAAAAGAAAACATTTTATGCAATAGATTAATATACATATGTGCTCTTTTAGTAAAATTTACTAGAATAGTTCTATAATATGTCAACATCTGTATGATCTTGGTATGTTTTGCATGGCGATGTAAGAACCTATGTACAAGTTAGAATTAAGTGACGTTTAAAAGGATATCATTAAGCAAAGTCAATAAAAATTCTTAAATGTAATCTTATCTTTTTAATATTTCAGACAAATCTCTCGAGTGCTTTATGCGGTTATTGGAAATTTGGAAGGTACGCTTGCTGACTTGCTAACAGCGTTCAGTGAGGGGCTGAACTTGAGTATTGATTTAAAAAAACATGTTGTTTTATTAAACAATATTTGTGTTGTTTAAAAGTATTGACGTGTTTCGGGTTATTTATTACCACTACTAAGAGTTCTTATTCCAGTGCTAACCAGACGGGAAAGTGGGCAAGTGACGGATGTAGGGTTAGAGAATCCAACAATTCATTCACAGTCTGTGAATGCGACCATCTAACCAATTTTGCTGTGCTTATGAGTCCATTTGTCGAAGTTAGTAATTGCTTAGATTTTTGTTTCGGCTCTAAGCATTTCAAATAGTGCAATATAACAACTACTTATAATTTTTACTCATCAGGATTGTGCTATTAAAATCGTTTGGCCGAGTAAGGTTATGCTATAAGACAAGTTTGCTTACAATTAATATAACAATATGTTATATGTGCAAACTTATTCAAACTTGTTTTTAATGCAACATCAATGTTCAGTATACTTGTAAAAACATGGCCTATAATTCGAACAGGTTTTCTATATTTCCCATTTACATAATTGCATAATCAGGAGTTTTGTAGAAAAATTGCTTTGTTCAATGCTGATGTTATTCCGTAACCTTTGATGGTGCGTTAAATTCTTATATAAATATTTTCATTTAAATGTTAAGGCTGACTCGGAGTCCATTCCACTTCGAGTTGTCTCTATTGTCGGCATTGGACTTTCTATGTTGTGTCTGTTGATAACAATCCTGATACACGTATGTCTTTGGAGGTACGTTGAGTATTTAGTTATCTTATCATCATATCATTTCGTGCGAGAAAATAATAACTTTATGTATACTTTATTTATTTTAACACCGGTCTTCTTCTTGCTTTTTTTCCTGGCAAAAGGGGTCACGAGAAGAGTCCATGTCTCTATGCATTCACAAAAAGTGAATGAACTTAAATGTTTTAACATGCCCTAACTAAACAAATGTTTGCATTGCCGGTTGTTTAACTAAACTGTTTATGTGTTACGCAAATAACTATTGAGTTGTCTGTGATCTATGTTATTTTACAATCCTGTGTATGCATTACGCAAATGTACTCTGTATAGTTTGTGCTCTATTTTAATGAACTATACTGTGTATGTGTTACGCGACAGGGTTCTGAGGAGTTTGCGCTCTATTGTTATTTGACTATAATGTGTATGTGTTATGCAAGTATGTACTAAGTAATGTTTTCTCTACGTCATTTACTATGCTGTTAAGGTGCGTCTTTTTCCATAGGTATCTGAAGGGTGAACGGGCAGTCCTCTTACTCAATCTCAGTATTGCTCTGCTGTCCTCTTATATCATATTTCTGGCTGGAGTTGACCGAACAGAAAGCACGGTAGGAATATAAAAAATGTTAACATACGAGGACATACCTAAACATTACTTCACAGAATATTTTAGTTGTTGTACACATGAGTAACTTAAGATACAATCTCTAATAACTGTGCTGGAATTGTTTTTTTAATGAGGATTCACTGCCAGTGAAGACCTGTAGTCAGGTCAATATACACTTAAACCTACCCCCCCCCCCCCACAAGAAAGTGCTATATATTATTTTAACTGATCCTGGTAGGCTTATAGGTCTTTGATAAAATATCAAAATATTACCGAAATCCTACTTCCGGAAAAAAATCAAAATGGAAGCCAAAAAGGCCGTAAAAGCCTATACATTATGAAAACTTTGTTACTATCCGCTCAAAGTTGTTGATGTTAGTGTCTTAACTATGGTTTCCGGGGGTGGGGGTTGAACACAGTGAGATCATGAGACATAGTGAAAGTTTAGTATGTTACACAGAAATTAAACATGGCATCCAAAATGGCCATCAAAACAATACGAAGGAACTTGAGTCACTCACTCTTGACTCAAATCTGATGCTTGTTATGTCAAACGCCATAGTTTGTCAGACAAGGAACACTTAAATTGCAATGTTGGTATACCTAAGCAGTAAAATAATCACGAAATCCAATTTATGGCATGCAGCTGTCCGCTATCACCTGATACAAAAGCACACGTGTCCATAACACTTGTGTCAGAGCGTTACATTTTCGGTGTCGTCCTCTTCCTTCTCCTCAGTACCGACCTATTTTTGATTGTTTGGAATGTTACATTTTTCTGTTTGGCAAGGACAACATACAGCAGTTCAACGGAGTCCATAGTGTCTTCAGCTGCTTAGAGGGGATTTACGTCCTATAAACCAGATAAAATGGATGATTTTGAATAGTTCTTCAGGTATAGGATTATTTTGGTCATAACTGAGTGTAATTGGTCGTTGTCTCGTTTTCATCCCCATTCAGTCGGTTTAATATTATTTGCCATCCCCGTCCATACCGTGGTTTGATAGTACACGCGTTGGCTGTGGACTACTGTTGCATGTGATGTTGGGGGAAAGTTGCTCAGGAGTGACGAATGTTTCGGCAGTAGCCTTTTTGTGAAAATATTTCGGCACAGTGATTCTAAGGAATCATTGGACTTGCCACTAAACAGGTCCGCCAGTATGCATATTCCAAGATTTGATATGTCCGAAAATCCTTGAAGTTGAATAAAAGCCTGAGTAAGCAGGAACAAATAGCTACTCATCGCACACTTCGACTAATAAAGGTCCTTTCAAAATGTTAATATCGAACTCTTTGTGTATCAGATCAGAAGTAGATGGTCTTATTGTCCATTTTGGAGTAATGCAGGAGTAAGATGAGCAAATCGGTATCCTCGCCCACCAAAGTTGTGCCATGACGGAATCGGTCCAGTGATGCTTATCCAATATCAACGTCTGCATCCCCTGGTGACAGAACGGCATAAGTTTATTTTTTAGTTAAAACTGTGCTGAAAAGAGCAATGATACCTGCCAAATGTTTGTCACAAGACAACCCGTCTTCATTTTTGCATAATAATTATGCTTTTTTTAAACTCAAAATATTGTTTATGTTGTTTTTATCCTCGTATTGCGTTATATGAGTCGCACTTTTTCATGGTAAACAATAGAGCAAAGATCCACAATCAAGCACGTTACAAAAGTTTAGAGGGATACAGTTTATCACAGCCTCAATTGATGCAGCATTATCTCTAATTGCCTGAACGATATGAGGCTTGTCTGCTTTGCGAAGAATATTCCTTGCTTCAAAGAGGGCATGAGGAAAGGGGCTCAGTTTATAATACAATATGTCTTCAATGGAACGATCTCCAGATTTTGACACCACCAGTAAACGCTGAAACAGAATGGCAGGATCAATAGCATGGTCAGAAAAGATCTTAACAAGAGTTTCGGTCCTGTCTTTTAACTTGAATTTATAAGCAAAAGCCTACTTTCCTATTTTATCTCTTCTGATCTTCTTCCCAACCGCCTAAAAGTCATGAATATGTATATCTCATCTGACCCAGGCAGAGCAGGAACAGGTATGTTGGGGGAGCAGGTTGTAATCTTTTTCTGCCTTTTATCGGGATCAGCAGCATCTCTTTCGATGCGCACCTCAGTTGAGCCTTTGTGTTGTGGACTAGAAGTATAAGTTAGGTATAGGTCAAGTCTGTGAAATCCTGCATCGCGATGTTTTACTTGGATGTTACAGGTGAGATAGGTTCCAAAGGTTCGTTTTTTTCGGTCATCACACAGCCGCAATTTAGCCATAAGCTGCTAATTAAGCTATAAATGGCTTGTCTTTGAGGTCTTAGCAAATTCAAGTTTCTTCTTCTTAGTGGCCGCCACGCTCGAGTTTTATCACAATCTCAGAACATGTTGTATATGCTAGCTTCCTCACTTCCTGGGTCATTTCGGCTATGAGCTCAGCTGCTAGCTGTGTAGGTAATTGTCAACCCGAAGATGGCCCCGTAAAGCCTCTGAACAGTTTTTCCTGAACTAATATGCACAATGGCATTTTCTCCATAGACAGTATCAAGTATGTTTTGAGACCGGATCCTTCCATGAGGGATCCTATGGTCCCCATCAAGTTCATACGTGTATGAACACACCCAAACATAGAAAACGTTTTTCAGACAACATCTTTGTGTCGCATCAATTATGAGTTCGGCAACCTTCCAATACAATGTTGGTCATACGTTGAATGGTGTGAAGGTTGTGGCAATTATTCAAACAAATTCT
Organism: Dreissena polymorpha; assembly: GCF_020536995.1. Taxonomy (NCBI): domain Eukaryota; kingdom Metazoa; phylum Mollusca; class Bivalvia; order Myida; family Dreissenidae; genus Dreissena; species Dreissena polymorpha. The sequence continues at coordinate 59,788,374 of NC_068366.1, read as the reverse complement.
ATTGTTGACATAATGCGCGATATGTCCCCGAAGAACATATGAATAATTGGCAAGATTTTAAATGACAACTGCTCTGGGTGCTGGCATCCCTGATGCAAGATATGCATTAGTCCCTGCCAATTTGGTGTTGACTGCCTGAAGCTGAAGAAGACCTCCCACAAAATATCATTCCTCTCGTCATAATCCATAAATCGCCGCAGGTCAAAACTATGGCGTTTGACATAACAATCATCACGTTTGAGTAAAAAGTGTCTTTTACGTACTTTTTCGGTGGCCATTTTGAACGCCATGTTGGATTTATGTGTAACATAATAAACTTACACGATGTCTGATGATCTTAATGTTTCCCCCCCCCCCCTCAAACCTAGGTTTAGACACCAAAATCATATAATTTGAATGGATATTTACATAGTTATGAATATGAATTGGGTTCTTGAACAGCGAATTTCCGGACGTCCGATTTTGGTAAACATTTGAAAGGTCATATAGGACCTGAAACACTACCAGTATCAGTAAAAATACCTTTTGTAGGAATCTTTGGGTGGTTGATAGTGTATCGTTCATATAATGACCGGCTTCTGTCTTGTGAAGGCATGTTGATTACGTCTCAATAGCAGCAGATAAATTCTTTGATATTTTAATCAAGTCACATTACATTATACATGATTGAGTGGTTTGTCAGAAAACAAAGGTGACTTTAGACGAGTGCACGGTGCAGATTAAACGGTCATGTACTTGTGGTACAACTTAAACAATTCCAGGAAAACACAAATATAGGATTGATGGTTATTAGAATATAAATACGATTGACAAATAGCTATGAACAAAAATAATACTTGACTTTACCTTTCGTTTAAATTAATGTAAATGAACGTGTCGTTATGTCTTAAAACAGAAAATATTGTTGTTAACGTAAAAACATAAAATATTAAAATATAGAACAGGCTCTTTATAATTTGTAAGACAGTCATTCTTTACATCAAGTCATACAACTAAAAACCATTCGGGAATTTAATTAAAAAAACAACAACATAAATACGCAATGATTTATCGGATGAGTTTTAATATTCAATATTTACAGCATTTGTACGTTAACTAAAATTGTAAAATTACTGCATTTTAAGTTTTGATTCTATGGTATAGAGGGGATGAAAAAATTATAACATCATCGATAATACTGGTATTGGTATACATACAATTTGTTTGTTTTTATTAAACATGCGGCTCATAGTACATTATGTTTTTCTTATATCAAAGGCGTTCTGCGCTGTGGTGGCGGCATTGCTGTAGTACATATACTTGGTGGTATTTTGTCTGATGTTAGCCGAGGGTATTGAACTAGCAGTTTCGGTACTGTATGTGTTCGCAACAAGGTCTAGACTCCGGGTTCTTGTCGTTTCTGCCTGGCGTATGTACAACGTCTTTGAATAGCTTGATTAAGTCGCTTTAAATACACACTTTGGTGTTTGGGTGATACTGCTTGTTTGATTTGAAGTGCTTACGTTCGTTTTTGAAGGTAGTTATTTAATTTAAAGTTAAATTCGGTAAGTAATTATAAGGATGCTTTTGTAGACTCTCCGTATCAAAAATAATTTGACCTTGTTGAATGGCTTTGCAGTTTTACCAGCGATAGTTGTTGGCATTTCGCTAGGAGTAACTAAAGCGGAAGGCTATGGAAATGAACATTTGTAAGTTACTTTAACTTACTTGAGCTTTAATTACATAGAAAACAAGATACAATTAATTATGCATACATATGTTTAATGTATTGTCCATGTTTAATAATAAAACATAACATGAGCATCTTAAATAATAAAGAATAATAAAATTGTTATCTTTTTTTTCCTTGTTAGCTGCTGGCTTTCCATCTCTCGTGGTTTAATATGGGCTTTTGTCGGACCTGCCATAGTCATAATAGTCGTAAGTGGTGGCTATTTTTAAGTTGTAACAAACGGATACATAGTATCAAAACATTTGAATTACAGCAGCACATTTCAGTATAATTGTCGATAATACAATATTCAAACACATATGAACAAGTAGTGCACGTAAGAAAATCGATTTTAAAATGTATCGCATTCGAAAATGCGGGGATACATCCTTTGCTTTTCTCTGTCGTTTGGTCGATCAGTCGAATGGTAATATGATAAAAAGCTAATTTAACATTGGGTATTGTATGCCTGGTTATATGAGTCATTGTGCCATAAATGCGCTCAAACATTGTGTTATCTTGATCATTGTCTGTACAACAATACTTTTGGGCCAGTTTAATTAATAATTTACTGATTTGTATTAAAAAATTTAGATTATTAAAATGATCACAAATTATTGCTACTAAGCTGGTGGATCTACATGTTTTACAAACATGCCGTGTTTATTTACAATCTTCATGTCACTCTACATCATACCTATATAACATTAATCCAAAAATACACGGACGATATAACAGCTGAAATGTTGAAGTGTAACCTGTTCGCTTTTTGCAGTTCAATATTATCTGCCTTATACTGGTTATAAAGAAAATGTTTGGCATGAAATCAATGGAGACCAAGACTTCTGCAGAGAAGATAAAGTAAGTTTGAATAAGTTCATTGTAAAAATTTATACCATATTTAATAAATTAATTAATTAATAACTAATTTATTAATCAAGAACTTTGCTTCAGGTCGCCTTATATGATCAACACCTGTTTTTGGAAGCCTAGTTTAAGTCATTCAAACTGCTGTACTTTTGTTTAAGGCGAACGGAATATATGGATAAACATTATTTACTCGTGCATTACACCCACCTAAAATGTGCTTACAATCAAGTATGTTAGTAAGTGTATAACTTTTTCAGAACTAGTTTGCGTTCTCTGTGCGTGCTCGTGCCTCTGATGGGCGTTTCGTGGATACTCGGAATCTTCTACATCAACGATAATTTGTTTTTTATGCAATACCTATTCGCAATCTGCAATGGACTTCAGGTGACAGTACACGACGAGCAATTTTTATCAGAATCCATTTGACTTATATTGAAATACTGACAACACTTTAACACAATAACATGAATGTAACACATTTTATTTAACTGATTTCGTAAACAGAGCTACGGAATTGAAACATGAATGCTGTGTCGTTTAAAAACTATTGAGGCAAAATTTAGCATTACGTTTATCATGAATATGTGTGTTTTTTATTCATCTTCGTATACATATGAATAGGTGAAGAGTTGAACACAACGAAACCCTGATGACAGCGAGACAATTGCATGGAGTGACAATGTTTATTGACAATTTAATCGTTCAAGTGCATTTGTTCTTCTGACGTGTCCACCTTTTGTCTTAATGTTTCAATATCTACAATTGTCAATTTCGATATATCTTATGTATGTGTTTTATTTCGTACACTAATTTCGCATTAAACTTGAACATCAGTAACGTAAATACATTTTTATTTCAGGGAGTTTTCATCTTCATATTCCATTGTTTGCTTAACAAAAAAGTAAGTACAAATTCATACAACTTCATACGTAACCAAAATTATATAATGTGTATTGCTGCTGTTATTATCACTATTGATATACACGACAACTACGATGCCGTGTACGCATGATCCGTACCCGTATACGATGTCCATGATCTGCGTCCGTAAAATTAACGTGTGTCATACCTACCTACAAACACGTCATTGTGTTTTTTCGGATTTCGAGACGAATCGCGTTTTTTTATATCTGAAAGGGATGGTTTTATGTGAATGATCAAATATGCAAGGCCAATTTTCATGAAAACAATTTTCATTTTCGTATTATGCATTATTCATATTATATGGTAGATAGTGTCTAAATAATTATATGATAAACATTCCGTAAATGCATGCTTAATACTACTATTTACTGTTCATAACCATAAGTTATATAACTGTCCTTAACTAAATTTTAATGCAAACAATGCATACACACAGTAATACGATTACATGTTCGTTTCAGACAATATAATTATAAGTTTCAGTAACACAAAAAATATCAAGTTGTTTATTAACACATAAAATAACACCAACATGCAGTTTCTTGCTTTGGTTCTGGCACTTTACATTCATTCATTCATAGACTAAATGCGGTCTTCTCAACTTCTCTTCTTATTGGAACAGAATTTCTACAAATCTACAAACAGTTTTAACCACCTTCAATTTTACAATACTAATTACTCATCTTGGGAAACTAGTTTTTCAATCCACAAGCCACATTTACCCCCCTCAAAGTGTCCATATACAATTATCTACAGGATATTTGTTGATTTCGGTGTATGAGCGAAATTCATATCACGATTGATTGTAAAAACAACATTTTCACAAGTGGCGTATTCATGAATAGCAAAATTACTTTTTATACACTAATAAGACATCAACCTTCTAAAGCGCATGGGGTGGCCTTATCAGTTGATAAAAATCAAACAGACATGATGATTCTCGATTTCTTGAACGCCATCAACCGCGTGCCCCACCAGCGTCTTTTAAGAAACTGCGGAATCAAATGGCATTGGATCCTATCACTCCTTCATGATCGAAAACAGAGCGTCATTCGTCCTCGTTAGTGCTTCTATGAAGCCCCAGTTGTCAAGGCAGCTTATGTTCCTTTTCTTAATATTTTATCACAGAATGTGAACGACTACAATCCATCACTTGGCTTATTGCTGATGACAGCATCTTTTTAATGCCAGATATGGTCCAACAATAGAAAGACAGATCATAGAGGAAGATCTGGGCAAAGTAGGAAGCAAAATGAGGAATGGACTTTCATTTACAAAACTGCAGTCTTCTAAGGGTAACCTTTCTTTATTATACACTGAACACAATCAGCACATAAAAAGGTTTTCAGCTTAGCAATGAAACAGTCCTGTTAGTGAGAGGCTTGGAATTTCAGCATGAAATCATACATTGACAGAGCCTCACCCAAGTATCAAACATGTATATTTTCATTAAACTTAACACCAGCAAAAACTAAAAACCAAGGGCATACACCTCACGCGTACGATCTAACCGTGAATATTGTTGTCAAGTCTGGCACTTCAATAATAAGATATTGAGATAATTAAGTTGAGATGGTAAAAGATTTGCAACAAACCAGTTGCACAACACCAGCAGTGTACCCGATATTATCCATTCAATTGAATGAGAAACATAACAAACACGCCGATCAAACCGCCAGCACTTCCTGTTCAATAAAAGAGTATACCATCAAGTAGACATTGATCAAGCACTATATCTGAAACCCACTAAGTTTATGCCAGCAATACTAGATTCGTGTATTTTTCCACAGGTAGAGATTTCCACAATAAAACTTCCTTTCCTCTGGT